>NW_026125220.1:0-154220 GCF_943737965.1 Phodopus roborovskii | reverse complement strand
TCTTTCATTCTCACTGGTCTTTTTTTTTTTTTTTTTTTTTAACAATGAACATAATTGGCTTGTCAGGATATGGCTCCATCCCTGGATGAAATGATTTTTGTTGCCAAGGAAATGGAGAGGAGTTGGCTATAAAGATTCCATTGTTGATGGGAGGAGGCAACCAGTCAGGTAGTCAGTGTGATGATCTCTATACTCACTTTGAATTCTCTTCGATGCCATTGTTTATGACATGTGGGAATTTACTTGCTTATTGTCTCCTTGTTGTATAGCTTTCCATTCTTTCACTGGGAAGTAATTAGAGCTTCAGGAGCCCAATCTGGGAAACTCCTTTGTGATTACCCTGTTTGCTTGTAGTTATCTTTTCCGTAATCTTTTTTCTTCCAGGCAGCTCCAAAGAATTATAATGTACTCTTAACCCTCTAGAAATCAGACTGGACAACCAAAATTGTGGTTTTGTTTTGTTTTCAGAAGATGTTTCTTGAACTTATGCCTATCTATTCAAGCAGGAGTCCTTGCTAAGTAATTACAATCCCCTTGAAGAACCTCTGACCTTGTAACAAAGAGACACACTAATGAAAATGAACTAGGAAGTCAGTTAGTGTAAAAGGCATAAAAGAGGAGGATATCCACATTGAGTCACATGGCAGTGTTTGGTTCAAGTTATTCTTGGAATCATGAATGTTTTGGCAAGAGACACTGGGCTTTTGCAGCATTTCATACATGGAAGACTTGATGGTTGTGAGAAGCGATAATATCAAACTGGAACACTCAATTTGGTGAGTTCCGCAGGTGTCCTGAGTCTGCTGTGCTGGTTTCCTTTTTTCTAGTGCAAAAGTGAAATAATAGGTATTTGGAGCTCCTCACAGAGTGGCACTTTTTATTTGAGGATTGGCTCAGTGACTGGAAGGTCTGGAATGTGTAGGCTGGAGACTCTGGCAGGAGCCACCAGACAAAAGAAAATTCTCCTAAGACCCCTGGTTGCTTCTTCTCAGATGATCACGAATTTTTTTTTTGATAACTCAATCATTTATTTGCCAGATGACAGTTAAGGACTTGTATGATTTCATGAGACAAATTTCACAAGGTGATAGCTGTGACATTTCCAATGCCCAAGCATGGACAGATACCATCTCCAGACATTTGATATAAGACCATTCAGTCTTTAGAAAGGCTGAAGGTTAGGGGTCAGGAGCAAATCAGATGTTCTTGAAGTGTCCTTTTAAACATATTTATAAAAGAGAAGAAAACCAACTGTTATTTTATCTGCAGTATGGTGATGTGGTATTACATGTAGGAGACTTAAGATCTAACCTTGTTACAGACAGAACTTCACAGAGTATACATCCTGAAAGTCAGCTGTTAAATTTAACTAATGTACTGTGGTTACCCTGTTTTAGTTAGGGTTTCTATTGCTGTGTTGGAACACCATGACCAAAAAGCAAACTAGGAAGGAATCAAGCATATACTTGCACATTGCTGCTCTTCATCAAAGGAAGTGCTGGGAACTCAAACAGGACAGAATCCATGGACATGCTGCTTATAGGCTTGCTCCTCATGACTTGCCTCAGTCTGCTTTCTTATAGAACCAGAACCATCAACCTGGGATGGCCCCACCCACAGTGAGCTGGGTTCTTTCCTCAGCAGTCCCTAATAGGGAAAATATCTTGCAGCTGGATCTCTTGGAGGCATTTTCTTTTGTTGTTTTGTTTGTTTGTCTTGTTGTTGTTTTTTTTTTTTCCATTTGATGTCCTAACAGCCTCTCCCAAATAACCACAAGAGGCTTACTATTAGTTATAAGCAACGCGGCCAATAAGCTCAGACTTGTTACTAGCTAACTTTTTACAAATTTAACACATTTGTATTAATCTACATTCTGCCACATGAAATTACTGCTCTTTTATCTTGCACCTTCTGTTTCCTCTCGTGTCTCGCTGGCAACTCCTCCGACTCCTCCCTTCTTCTTCCCACTGTCCTTAATCTGGTTTTTCCACCTAACCTTACCCTGTCCAGCTGTTGGCCAGTCAACTTCTTTATTAAACAAATCACAGTGACACATAGTATAAAAAGAATAGTCCACACATTTCCTCAACTGGGGCTCCTTCCTCTCTGATAACTCTAGACTTGTGTCAAGTTGATGCAAAACCAGTCAGTAGGTTTTGCAATTTCCTTTTTTTTTTTTTTTTTTTTTTTTTTTTTTTTAAATTTAATGGAAAGTCACATTGTTGTAAGGTAGAGATAATTTTTCTGAGTGTGTTTTAATCAATCAGAAGTAAGGTGATTTTATCCTCCTCTTTACTTTGACCATGAGTTTTGGTAGGGAAGCTTAAAATGTAGGGTGTGTAGGATTTCATGGAATGCAATTTTGAAGCTGTTCTTCTGTTTCCATCTTGATTTTTTTCATCTCTATTTTTTTTCTCCCCTTTGGTTTTTAAAAAGTGTGAGAGTGTGTGTGATGGTCAGAGGACAACCTTGTGGAGTTGGTTCTCTTGGAGTGTGAGTATGCTATGGTGTACATATAGAGGTCAGAGGACAACTTGGGGGACAAGAGGTTTTCTTCTACTATGTGGGTCCAAAGGATTGAGTTTATGTCACCATGCCTGACATCTCACTGACTCTTCATCTACCTTTATATGGGCTCGGGGCATTGAATTTAGGTGATCAGGTTTGTGCAGTGAGCACGTTTACTGGCGCTGAGCCATCTCACCAGCCAAGTTAAAGCACCAGCTATGCAGTGTTGATAAAAATATGTTAATTCTAGAGTAGGCCATGGTGGGAAACATAAGATTATAATACCCTTCTGACTAAGGGAAAGAATATGAAAATAGCTTATTTGGAAGGAGGAAAGAACAGGAAACACCTAGTGGGAACTGCCTGTAAGGCCATCCTGTGAACCGCTTTTCTCCATCGTCAGGCCCCCCTTTAACCATTCAAAGGGAGGCTGTATTTGTTTCCAGTTCTCACTTAATTTTGTATATTTCTTAATGAAATTGTTGATACATAGCCCTACACCATTGCTATAAGCACCTAGCAATCAGAACAATATGTTTTAACATGTTAAATGTGATACTTAAGAATTAAGGTTGTTCCTAGTATCTGCACGTTAGAAGTTTGGCAATAGAAACTTGGGTGAGCAAATCTCAGTGCAATATTTTGTTACTTCTATGCTTTGTTTTAATTAATTGATTCACTTTTGTGATATTAGGGATTGATTGAGCCTAGGACTTTCTGCATTGTAGCAAGAGTTCTACCCCTCAACTGTATTCCTGCCTCTTTCTGTTTTTTGTTGCATGTCGGGTCTGGGGTTTCTTTTTACAAGTAGGAGGTGGGGTGAGGCCAAGGGTATAGATGTCTCTCTCAAAGAGGAAGCAGCAGTCAGATCTGTGTCCTATGTCTTCTGCCTGCTTCCTGCTTCCCTGGGGCACTGGCTCTTCTCCCAGCTCATTTGGAAAGAGGAAGCTGACCTGTGACTGCCAGGGACTGGTTCTTCCCTTGGCTCAAGCAGACTGTGATGAGTGCCTGGGCTGGAACTCACTCCTTGTTGTCAGATAACTAAGAACAAACCTTTCTCATTTTGTCAGACTCCATTGGAGCCTAGGCCTATTAGTCCATGTCATTTCACCTTGTTTTCCCATCTCAGGATGATGAAAAGTCATTCTTGGTTTGTAAGGGAAATTTGAAGTTCAATATTGTAAGTAAAGTACCTTGAAGTCTTTTTCTTGAAAATACTGTAGAAACATAATACCTCTAATGGTTCTGAACTCAAGTTGTTTGAGCAAAGAGCCATCAGCACTGCATGGGTATGCTTTTTCTTTCTTGATCCTTATTTTCAGAACCCACACAGCAGTTAAAATAGCACCACGATACAGTGCGCCTGTAATCCATGTCCTGGATGCATCCAAGAGTGTGGTGGTGGTAAGTGTGGGGTCTTTTTATTTGAAATGTGTTGTGAAGAGGGAACAAAGAAAGCATTGAGGGAGCTGAGGTGTTTTGTCTCGGCAAGTTCTCCTGAAGAAATGTGAAGGAGCAGGTGAAATGCCACGTGGACGTTCGCGGTGTGCCGCTGCAGTGCTTTTTCTTGCTGGAAGTAAGCCCCGTTAGCATCCTGTGCTTTCAGGGACGCTGACAGAAGTAAGCAACAGCTGAAGGATGGCACCAAATTGCCTTGCACTTGGACATCTGGCCAGATTGACAGATGCCTTTAATTTTACAAATATTAGTAAATTTCTTTGATCAGTGCTAGAATTTTAAAATGACCTTGTTCCAGATCTAAGAACACTTGACAGGGCCAGCTGACTCAACCAAAAAGCAGCCACCAGATATTCAAAACCCAAAGTACTAGAGAGTTCCTTAGTGCACAAAACAGAAAACCTTGCTCAGGTGTTTTCCCCTGCCCTTCTCTTGTAGTAAATCCCGATTGTCATTCTCATGTGTTTGCTGAGTAATAGGCTACAACAGCTGGGCGACATGTGAGAGAATAATCACATAGTCCTTCAGCTTCCAAGTTACTTGCCTAGAAACTCAGTGTAAGATAGAAAAGAGCTAAGCGGCCTCTTCCGTCCTTAATCCCATTTATAGTTTTCAATGAAAGCATAGTTTGACAACTCAAGATTTTTTGTAGGGAAAGACATTTACTGAAGGGCCTGGTGATCTGGGAGACTCTACCAACATGGGGCATTCTGGATGACAGTGACCACGGTTTCTATGCTGTCTTCTGAAAGGAAACATTTCAGATCTGTTTATTCATGTATGTGGAATTTATACAGTAATCACTATTACACTGAGTTGAGTGTATCATGAGGTGTTATTGTGGGGTGGAGGTGGTCGGGTGATGGGGCCCCGTATATGTATGGAGATCAGAGATAACTTGTGGAAATTGGTTCTCTTCTTCTACCATGCATGGGTCCTAGGGATTACAGTCAGGTTGTCAGACTGGCAACAAGCATCTTCACCTGCTGAGCTATCTCACCCGCCCCATGGACTTTATCTTCCTTTGCTGATGGTTGTTGAACTTTATCTTGCGTTTCAGTGTTCTCAGCTGTTAGATGAAAATCTGAAAGATGACTTCATTGAAGAAATACTAGAAGAGTATGAAGACATTAGACAGGAACACTATGAGTCTATCAAGGTAAAAGCAGAGTGATAAAAGCAGAGTGATCCATGGTTTTTCATGGGCTTTATTGACTGTTTTGAGGAGTCCTTTGAGAGAAGTGTATTTCCTAGCACGAACTTGAGTTTTTGGTATCTAAATTCCTGATTCTTTTAAATTTTATTTTATAATGAATTATAAGTAGGACATGGACTTGCATGATTATAACCCCAGCACTTAGATGGGAAAAGAGGATCATAAGTTTGAAGCCAGCCTGGGCTGCATAGCAAGACTATGTCTGAAAACACTTGGGAATATTTTTTTAAACTGTATTCAGCCCAACATTCTGAATCCTCAGTAGATATTAGGCTGTATGGTGGACACCGGACCTGTGGGAATAAGTGAAACGTGAGCTCACAGACGTCCCAAAAATATGAGCTAAGCCATTCTAAAATGATGTTCTCAGACTTATTCTTGAGGGGAAAATGGTGGTGTTAATTAGTCATTCTCCAGCCTTTCCTGAGTATTGGCTCAACTTGTCTGCTATTCCGAGTCATGTGCCAGGAATGGTCCCCTCTAGGCTTCAGGGACTCCATAATTACTCTTCTAAGTCACTAGGATAGTTCCTAGGCTTGTCTGCCGTCCATCTTTGTGTGGACATTAAGGGAGTTGCTAGGAATGTGAAAGAGAGAATAAACAAGTGACATGTTTCTAAGGTGCTTGAGAGCTGTAGGTGCTGCTGATAGCTTCTTTCCAGTCTCCTGTTTGCTTACAGCTGACAGGTCCTTGGGTCTACCCTGCTCTGGTCCTCAGGCTAGTTTTGGCAGGGCAGTTAACTCCAAGTTCATGTGTCCTGAAAGAACTGATAAAGGCTGCAGGGTCAGTCTTACAACCACAACCACACGTGTTGCCTCTTTACTCTCTCCTATTTTGGTGGCAGTGTGAAGCCATATTGGTTGGGAAAGAATAAGGATTATCCTTTAAAAGCATTTGGTTTTGTTCATTTGTTTGTTTTGTTTGCAAAACTTTCTTGGTTATGTTTTCATTGTAGAGATAGAAAGGCTAAGAAGTTTTAACTAAATTACCATTTTCTTCAACAGGAGAGAAAATACTTATCCCTAAGTCAAGCCAGAAAAAATGGTTTCCACATTGATTGGCTGTCTGAACCTCACCCAGGTCTGTGGCTGTCAAACCTGACAATGTCTAGGACTGTTTGCCATTACTCTGCTACAAATGAACCTGCAAGTGAGGATAGTAATGAGTCACCCTAGTTGAAAAGAAGGTGGATAGGAAGACCTTTTTGAGTGCCACAAACTTTTGTGAGATGGATTCACCATGGCTGATTTGAGTCCTTGTGATGACTCTTTTTTTTTTTTTTTTTTTCTTTTCAGACAAGGTTTCTCTGTGGTTTTTGAGGCTGTTCTAGAACTAGCTCTTGTAGACCAGGCTGGTCTTGAACTCACAGAGATCCACCTGCCTCTGCCTCCCAAGTGCTGGGATTAAAGGTGTGCGCCAGTACCACCCGGCTTCTGATGACTCTTGTAACAAGCATGTTTATTGTCTTAATTTTAATTTAAGAAACTCCAACTTCAGCCAATAACTTGAATAGTTGTCAAGCTTCTACCAAGCTTCTGTAGCCTTTCTGCTTCTCTGTGTTTGCTTGAATGAGCCTCCTCGACTGACCTGAGTTGTATGCAGGCTAAAGGACTCATTTAGAATGTCTGAAATATAAAATAACTGCATTCATGGGTCTTGAAAAGCTGGATCCTTTTTGCTCTCATGTTCTGTCTCTGGATGCTTCCCTTTGAATTTCTCTTATGTGGTTTCTTCCTGTTTTATTTCTGCTCCCTTTCTTACCTCACATAGGTATTCACAAGGGGATACTATGCATAAGATATTTTGACAGGCTCAGAGAGACTTGAGGCACAAATGCAAAACAGAGACCGGGTGAAGGGGGGGTGGGTGTCTTAAAGGAATCTGTATTTCCAAAGTAATGTCTGGAACCAGCTCCCAGTGTTCATGACATCTGTGTTCTACACATGCTCGGCAGAGTAGAGGATTAAATTGGAAATGTAGGTGTGTTATGTTCTAATTTCATTCCTGCTGGGTTCAGTGGAATTAGTGGAAAGAGTGCCAAATTGGAAGCTGGGAGGCCCGGGTGCTCATCCTGGCCTGGCTCCTTCCTGGCTCTGATTCCCTGTGTGACCTTGAGTGTCTGTCTTTCTTCTACATTTGACAAGCACTGATGTGTAAAGGAGGATTGCTTTATGGAAATGTTGACAGGGTAAAAAAAGATACTAATGTGAAAATCTTTGAAGAAATACAAGTCACTACAACAGAGTTCATGCTATGATAGTTTGCTGTTTATCTTTTACTCTGAAAGTGGTCTAGAGGCACCAGGGAAAGTCACACATCCAAATATATATTTTGCTAGAAAGACCCTGAGAAGGCCCATAATATCTGCTAGTGATGGAGATACTTCCTGGATTGCCTTTTTCACCCCCTTATGATGACATCACTAGCTCTACCCTGCTGCCTGAGGGATATGGGGTCCCAAGGTATGGCCTTTGAATGTTCTGAGGATAGCCCACTTGAGGGAGCTGTATGAGGTGAAACCAGTAAGAAAGCAGGGCTTTCTCTATAGGCCCTGGGGAAGTAGAGCCTGAAACACTCTTAGAACTCAGGCTCGAAGCTTGATGAAGAGCACCCTGCACTTGGTAACTCCACAGCTACAGGTCACTGCCACCCACCTAGCAAGGGGTCTCTTTGGTCTGGGGATGTCAGTCGTTTCTCTTGTTTCTCCTAAAAGGACTCTGCCGACTTTGTTAACAAACTAACCTATACGGTAGTGGTTAAAACGTGGGGCAGCCCCGGATTGTATGAAGATGGCAGAGCAGATGGGGAAGAGTCACTGGTACAGGAAGGCAGAGATTCCAGCTCAGTTAAGAGCTCTTCTGCTCTCCCCTGGCCCTGAGTGGCCCATGTTCTTCAGAGCAGCTATTAACAGTGGATGGAACAGCGAGTCCCTGGATCCCTAGTCACAGGGAAGTATAGAGTTGGCATTAGCACTGGCCCCTTGGCCTCTGGCCCAGTATCCATGTGGCATTTTGTCCTTGGTATCCTGAGTTGTTTGAGGGCCTATAGAGTCCCTAGAATTATATGTTGGATATGCTTCAGACTTGACATGCAGAGAACAATTCCTGAATGCCTGTGTATTCCATTACTCAACCTACGAAATAAGTTATGATTTAATAAATCTTCTTTAAAAAAATCAAAGATATTCATCCATAACGGCAGTGCTATATTTGTTCCTTCCCTGTGGAAGTAGCCACAGTTTGGAGTTTGGGGCTGCATTTCTGTATATGCCCTTACAATCTGTGGGGTGTGTGTTTGTGTGTGTGTGTGTGTGTGTGTGTGTGTGTGTGTGTATGCTGTGAAGGCTATTGGTTCATGTTTGTAAGTTTTGTATAAGTAGTGTACTACACATGCCCTTCTACAGCAGTCTTTTTTTTTTAACATTACCACCATCTGTACACACAGGAGTGTACTAAAGGCTTCCCTTTTTCTTAGACATGGTGGGGATGAAATGGCGGAGGGAGGAGTTTACAGCATGAGATAGTCACTCAGCTTCATGGGGAAATTCCTTCTCTATGATAATTTAAGGATCCCCTCTTGGTAAGACAACTCCTACAGGTGACAGGAGGGAGACAGGCATGGGAGTAAGCTGCAAGTGAGGAGAAGGGAAGGACACCTCAGTGTATGACCATATGAGTGCTCTCCCAGCCGGTGTGGCATTGACAGCTGTGTCTCTTTCCTCTAGTGAAGCCCACCTTTATTGGGACCCAGGTTTTTGAAGACTATAACCTACAAAAGCTAGTGGACTACATTGACTGGAAACCTTTCTTCGATGTCTGGCAGCTCCGTGGCAAGTACCCAAATCGAGGCTTCCCCAAGATATTTAACGACAAAACAGTAGGTTAGTAAATCCTTCCTGTCTGGTATTCAGGATGTGACTCTGAAGGTGGTTTGAGAGGATGCACTAAATGTTTAATTTGCACAGGATATAGCTGCTTCCATATTGCTCAACTTTCAGGTGAACTTTTCATTGTTTGTCCTTATGTGGGTAAATTTGGCCTTTCATTCATTCATTCTTTAAATTAATGTACTCACTGACATCGGTTACATATTGGTCTCTGCTCAGCAGAGACAGAACAAAAGGTGATAACCCTTTGGTTTAGTACTGACTCACTGGTGCAGCTGACAGTACTAGGTGTTGCTGGGCTCTTGCTATGGCTCAGCCTGGG
This sequence comes from Phodopus roborovskii, assembly GCF_943737965.1. Lineage (NCBI taxonomy): Eukaryota > Metazoa > Chordata > Mammalia > Rodentia > Cricetidae > Phodopus > Phodopus roborovskii. Next base: position 144,830 of record NW_026125220.1, on the reverse strand, counting down.
GTCCCACTCACGTAAGAAGTGGGGCTAGAATTCCAGCAGGAAATTTGAGTGGGCTTCCTGCCAATGGTGGTATGTGAACTGTTATTGAAGATTCCATGGGAATTGCTGAGGCTGGGCCTAAGGATAGGAAGCTGAAATAAAGAAGGAATAAGTCAAACCAAAGAGAATGAGAAGCCTTGGACATGGGTGCCCGTGTAGGGAACTGCAGCTCTCATTTTACCTAGAATACAAAAGGAAGGATGGCGCTTCACCCCCATCCACCTCTCTTAGAGACATTCAGGAGGAGTACTGGTGATCCATGAGGTTCAGACTGGAGAGAGCCAGGGAAACCAGACAGTTGTTAGATTTCGGATGGGTATGTTAGGATGCTGAGATCCAAGTACTGATGAGTAGTCAGGAGGATTGGGTGAGACACTTGCTACTGTACTGTTCCTGTGCCACCACAGCCAGCTGTGAAGGGATGGACTACCCTTCACATAGGTAGGGCAGCACAGTGTTGTCTACTGACAGCTAATGGGAGCTGATGGAAGGTGTCCCAGAACTGGTCAGGTGCTTACCACATAGGTGCTGAAGCTCTTCAGATACAGCACCAATGCTATTTAAGAGGATTTGGGCTACACATCATGGCTCGCCCTGTCTCATCCTCATATATCACTGTGAAGTTAATAGGGTTTTATGTGGAATGCCAAGTCTTGCCCTCTTTCTGACAAAACTGTTCTGGGTACCTTTGATTTAGCTCTCTGGATTCTACTAAATGAGAAAGTATAAACAGATTGAACTAGAGGAGGCACACTGTGCGGGTTCATTTCATGGACCTACTAGCCTCTGTGTACTCTGTTTCAGACTGTACCCGTGGCACAGCTGAGAGTCTGTATGAGGATGGAGAAGAGGGTAGGGGCAGGAGAAACAGCAGTGTTTTAAAAAAGAACTGTTGCTATTGGCATCTTTAAATGAGTTCTTATTTTTTAATAGGTAAAGAAGCCAGGAAGGTATATGATGATGCTCAGAATATGCTGAACATATTGATAAGTCAGAAGAAACTCCAGGCCAGGGGTGTGGTTGGATTTTGGCCAGCACAGAGTGTTCAAGATGATATCCACTTGTATGCAGAGGGTGTGGTGCCCCAGGCTTCAGAGCCCATAGCCACCTTCTATGGGCTGCGGCAGCAGGTATGGATATGTGTGGACAACGAGTGTACCACTTTGACTCTCAGGCTTGGGAACTACGTTAAGTGTCAGTGAGAAATAAATAAGAAATCTCATTGAAAACAGCCTCCAGAGGTCTGAGTCTTAAGCATCTGTGAGGATGGAGAGAAGGTACCAACATGGGTGTCCGTGAGGTCGGTCAGGAGTTCCCTGCTGATAGGGAACAGTGCTGCTGGTCCAGTTGTCACACACACGTGCTTTCAGTCTTTAGTACCCTTATCTCTTGAAACTAGGGGGCATTTGCTTTCCGTAACAATTGCTTTTCATCTGAGTATGCTATTAAAAACTGTTACATGGCTTACTGTCTCAAAGGGAAGTCTGGTGAGGACAAATATCCCAGAACGTCCGCCCTCACAGGTGCTGAAGTCGGAGTAATATAGCCATAGTGTAACTGTTTCATGGTGCTGTTGTTAGGCAGCTTATGCCTCACTTCACAGAAGGAAAAAAATGGGTAGCGTGAGCTGGCCCTGAGCTTCGTGTGCAGAGAGGAAGGCCTCCTTGAGTGCACCCTGGCTGTATTCTCCCTTGTAACGGTTCTAAGAATACCCTGTCTGTGTTTGTTTTTCATCTCACCTTTAAAAATGCAAGCACCATGCAAAGACTTTAGCTGGACACAATTGTCTCAGTCAAGAATTGGAGCCAGAATTTATTAATTAGTAGTAAGTTACTTTTTTTAGTTTTACTAATATTTTTTGTAGTTTAAAATTGGCAGCGTTGCCTTTTGTCATAATGCAGCTCATAATGACAGGTTTTTACTAGTAACAACGGATGGGATTCTTAAATTTGGGTTTTAGTGCCATAAGGAATTATGTGAGAACTATTTCAGCTTTACTCTGTTTGTACAGGCTCAGACACCACAGGACCCAGGGCAGGGAGCTCCAGTGTTGAGCTCTGACCCTTTCTTGCTAGGGAATCAGAGACTTTTCTTTGACTGGTAGCTCAGGCCAGATACCTCTCCTGAGCCCGTTCTTTCATCCTCCAGTCCTTGGTTTTCCTCTGCTGTCCTTTCACTTCCAGAATGAATTAAATACTATGATTCCTGTTGTGTCTGGGAAGTCTGGACATGCTGTATAAGGGTATTTACTGCAATGGATTCTCAGGGAACTCTTTTAGTAGTCCCTAGAAAGGGGAACTGGACCATAGATATGTATTGCCTCCGTGGATAGCCTTTTATTAGGAGGCGATCTGCAGGGCACTGAAAAATTGTAGCTGAGCGCCTCATTACTCTGGGAGCCTTTTGTTCAGAGTAGCTCTCTGATTGCCATCCCTTCTGAGGCACAGTGGGACCAGTGACCTGTCTACTGCAGAGTAGCTTTGTGTCCCTCTCTTGCTTCTTTTTCATTTTTTAAATCAAAGGGCAGTAGAGTACTACTGGAAAATGGACTGACCCTTCATTCACCTCTGTCCCTGAGCTCTGGAACACTTATATCTTCTGACCTGCAGCCACTGGCTTATTCTCTGCCCAGGGTCAGGCTGCACTTGCTCTCATGATTAACAAATGGATTGGGAGATTCTGAATGACTACTCCTTGATTAATTGGTCAGTGTAGAGCAGTACTATGTATCTAGGAGCATTTGTTTGTAGAACTGATGGGTCTCCTGGACCTATGGGGTCAAATTTTATGCCTCAGATTTCTTGCTTGTGAACTGGAGCTTGTGGATCACTTTCTTCACTGGATTGCTGAGAGCTAAATTAGTGTTCTATAAAGAACAATAAGTGATAAGTTCTTAGGAAGTATTAGTTATAAGGTATTAACTTTTTATTGACCATGATGTGTATAAGACTTTGATAGCTTTAGCAGGGAAGGGCCATTTACCAGCTGAGAGTAAAACAGTGGAAGATAGACTCCTGTGCTGTGGAGAGAGCCAGAGAAAAGTAGATTCGTGTGTGTGTGTGTGTGTGTGTGTGTGTGTGTGTGTGTGTGTGTGTGTGTGTGTGTGAGAGAGAGAGAGAGAGAGAGAGAGAGAATGTGTGTGTGTGGTGGAGGTGGCGGCGGCGGATGGGGTGTGGTTTTGAGACAGGGTCTCATGTGTCCCTGGCTGGCCTCAAACTTGATGTGCCACTAAGGGACCTTTGATCTTTATTCATACTGAAATTATAGGCCTGCAAGTCTGTACCTGACTTGTATGGTAGTAAAGATCAAACAGAGCTTTGTGGTTTCTAGACTGACATTTTTTCCAACTCTGATTCCTAGGCCCTGAACAGATTCTTTTTATTCAGGCTGTCTTAGTGTGTTCTCAGAAGTCTTCTAACCATGGTGGACAACACCGGGCCCGTATGCACTTGACCTCAGCAGTTTGTTGGCGTCTTCTCAAACATGTTTGTGTGAATTGAAAACACAGTTTACTCTGATTGTTTAAGGTTCTTGTCCCTAGCATAGTGCCTGCAGGTGTTCAGAAGTTTTTAGTCCGTGTGTAAATGAGCAAATCTACTAGTTGCTAATTATATATGCTACATCATGTATTTTTAAAAATCTCATTTTATTTGTGTCTTAGTCTGTTTTCTGTTGCTATAAGAACTACTTAAGACTGGAGACTTATAAAGAAAAAATGTTTAGTTTGGTTCATTGTTCTGAATGTTAGGAAGTCTAAGATCAAGCAGCCACATCTGATGAGAACCATGTGCTGCTTTGTAATATGGCAAAACTCAAGGGGGAGAAGCATGTAGGCGAGCAAGAAAAGAACTCCAGAGATAGCCATCTTGCAAGAAAGACAGTAATCAAGTGATGATGGCTCCACCCGCCACGCTGCGGTGCCTGTGGGCCCCACATGGCTGTGTTGAGTGATTGTGGATTAGTGTATGAACACTCTCAAACCATAGTCATTGGTTTATTCAGCAAGTATCTGTTGCATACTCACTGTGTGCCAGACACCATTCTGAGTGCTGGGCAGAGCTGAGTGAAGCAGGCAGACATTCTATGTCCTAAGGCTTACATTCATCTTGCTCTCTACCATGCCATGCTAATGGCTTCTCTGCCCAATGCTTGGGTTTTAAGGCTGAAAAGGACTCTTCCAGCACAGACCCCTACCATTGCCTCTCAGACTTCATTGCTCCTCTGCATTCTGGTGTCCAAGACTACTTGGGTCTGTTTGCTGTTGCCTGCTTTGGGGTTGAAGAACTGAGTAAGGCCTATGAGGATGATGGCGATGACTACAGCAGCATCATGGTGAAGGCATTGGGGAGACCGGCTGGCAGAGGTAAGGCATTGGCAGATACTGGGGTGTTGAAGTGGAGAATGGTTGTTGGAGCCCCGTGACAGTGTCAGAAAATGTAGCAACCTTTAAAATCTGTGACATTAAGTCCTGTGTCTCCCAAATGCCATGTGTCATCTTTTAGCAAAGAGAAACCTCCAGTGTTTTCCTAGTTGGTTGTTGTGCTCTTATCTCTGAATTAGTCTTCCTTTGATTAGTATTATACTTTTTTACTGGTAACCCCCCCCAGAATTAAAGTCAGATTTCTGCTTTAAAGTCTTTTCTAATATTGGCAACTTTTGTAGAGTTATCTCTGCTGCATGTGGGGTGAGGCAGGCCAAGCTGTGGGAGGTCCTGTCCCCTTTCTTTTCTGCAGGTGATGGAGAATGCAGCTGTGCCTGTGGTCCCAGTACATTTCTGGTAAATCTATGGTCCCACTGACTTCAGGAAAATGGTGGAGAATTCTCAGATTACTAAATATGATACTTCAGATCATAGTTGAGAGCACCATTGAGTCTCAGAGCTGCTAATGAAAGTGCAGGTTTTCCTGACTGTGGCATGGTAGGGAAAGTGGTTCTGCGCCACTGTGGTGCAGGGCTGGAGGCCACAGGTTGCTTCTGCTTGACTGTGCCTGTCTCTTCTGTGTTCCCAGGCTTTTGCAGAGGAGCTCCATGAGAGAGTTCGCCGAGAACTGTGGGCCTACTGTAGTAATGAGCTGTTGGGTGTCACAGACTTGCGCAAACTCCGGTATGAGGGCATCCGGCCAGCTCCTGGTTACCCCAGCCAGCCTGACCATACCGAGAAACTCACCATGTGGAGACTGGCCAACATTGAGCAGGCCACAGGTGTGTCGGAGACAGTGAGTTGCTGTCCTTGCTCACTGAGTGCATGTACTTATCAGTGACATATGCAGTTAAAGTTCTTATAAAATGGGAGAACTTAGAAGGAAATCATCCCTCATCCCATCCTTTCTCACTTGGATCTGTTTTGACACTTCACTTCCAAAGCACAGCATTTTTTTTTTTTTTTTTTTTTTTTTTTTTTTTTTTTTGTGTGTATCATTTCTTTTTTTTTTTAATTTATTTTATATAACAAAGTCCATTTAAATGAAAACAAACATTTATAGACAATATTTGGGAATTTGGGTGTTGTTCTTTCCAAACTACTTCCTGCTGGTAAGGGGCGCTGTCATGGGGGATTCGAAGAAGATTCAGAAATCCTGGCAGTAGCCAAAGCACAGCATTGTATTTTTACTATTTTAGACATAGTAGTTGGAACTCTTGCCCCGTCCTGGATGGGGATTTACCTTCTCCTTTCTTCCCCCCCTGCCTTTCCTGACCTGGTTTTCTGTTCTTAGTACAGTAGCTGGTGGCCAGCCTCTGTCCTGTTAGCAGTGTCTTCTGTCTACTCAGGCCTGTGCTGCTTGCTGGTGGCTGGTTCTGGGCTCTAAACTGGCAAGCTCACAGCCTCCCTTAGCCTTCTCACTTTCCTTTCCTGATTATTAACGTTTATGCTCCTTTGCAGTCATCACCCCCTTACATTTTCTCTATGGGTTGAGTCCCAGAGTTGAAAGTTAAAAGTTGATCGATGCTCTGTTGAGATAACAGCCTCATTGCCCTTGGCTCAGGGCAGAGTCATTGTTCTGAGGCTTTGTGTTGTCCTATCCTTACTGCACAGCTTGTGGAGTTGAGAAGACTCAGGTTAAATCACAAACCCAGTAGAATTAATCAAAATAGCTATCAAAGCTGGTGAAGTTGAATCCATATCAAAGAAACTGGGAGTGGCATTGGGTCTGGGTCTGTAGAAAAAGCTCTGGGTGGGTAACATCTAGGTGAGAGCCACATTTCCTGTGAGTGAGCTAGAGATCGTTAGAAAGTATTCAATCACTGGTGATGCCCTGTTCTTGTCCATAGAGTGAGGAGTGCAGAGTAACAGTCCTGAGAACCCTTCCTTCTTGGTGCTTTTATGGGCTTGTTCTTCATTCCTGTTGCCGACTGACCTCACAGAGTCATGGGGGGTCTATGGGTGCTTCTCTTACTCGACTAGCAGTCCTACCTGAGAAGACTCAGTGTCAAGACAAGTTGTCGCTGGGGGAAAGAATGCAGTCTTTTTCAGGCTTGCTCCCACTGGGTATAATAACATGCATATCCTGAATTTGGTTTTCCACCTGGCAAGAATTTACTAGAGACTGTGATTGGAGCTTCTTATGGTGTCTTTGTGTCTACCTAGGAGGCATGAGTTTACTTAGTGCTCACTCAGTCTGTTAGTTCCTCTCACTCATTGCTTCCTGTTTCTCTTCAGGCATCAGGTTGACAGACTCCTTGGCAATGACACCTGCTTCAGCAGTGTCGGGACTCTACTTCTCCAATGTAAAGTCCAAATATTTTGCTGTGGGGAAAGTTTCGAAGGATCAGGTAAATATGTGGCTTCTCTAGATAACTGTCTTTACAGTAGACCTGTAGGATCCATTTTACATGACAATGAACTGGTGTGTGTGTGTGTGTGTGTAACTCACCCCAGTTTGTGTCTTAATTTGATTTCAGCCCATTACCCTGTTTCTAGCCCTCCTTCTCTACCCACCACACACACACACACACACACACACACACACACACACACACACCCGCCCTCCCCCTACCCACCTGCTGGCTTCTAAGCATCAGACATCTGTTGCATGTTGTTTTCTGCCTAGAGAGTAAAGCAAGTAGGCAGACAGATAATACCTCTCTTTGGCTCGGTAGATTGCTGTTAAAACAAGATATGCCAGGTACTTAATGTTTATTTGAAAGGCCTGTGGAAACTCAGATTAGAATGTCTTAGCACACTGGCTTAACAAGATACTTCTGTCTTTTACAGATTGAGGATTATGCTTTGAGGAAGAACATGCCTGTGGCAGAGGTGGAGAGATGGCTTGGCCCCATTCTGGGATATGATACAGACTGACTTCTTTCTCTCTCACACACTCCTTTTCTTCTTTTTCTTTAAAACCCTTATATTTGCTGACCTCAAGGGGATACAAGCCAGAGTGCCTTAGAAATAACAACAGAATATATCCGTGTGTCTGCCTGGCATTCCCCACTGCCAGTGTTGGAAGGCAAGTGGTGGCATGTGATGTAGAGCCAGCCTTCTGGGTTCCTAGAAAATTAGTGCTTTTTCGGGGACTTTAAATGAAGAGCAACAAGGTGCCGAGGCTTATGTTGTTTCTGGGTCTTTAGGGTTGGAGCAAGCCGAAGACATCTTTTGCATTCTAAAGCAGCTCAGCTAGCTTTTCCCTATTTTTGCCATTGACCGAGGAGGGTTCTTGTTCCTGATTTCTGTTGTTGTTTGGTTGGTTTTATTGTTTTCTCACATTAAAAAAAAAAAAGGTCTTGTAAATAAGTTGAATAGGGGAATGTATAGAGAAATGTGACCCTGAAGCAAAGTGCCACCGTGAGAAATGTGACATTTCAATGGAAGTGGTTTCAACGGGAGGAGGGTATTCCTCTCTTTTCTTCTGTAAGACCTCATTTTCTGAGGCTCAGCTAATGACTGTAGAATTCTTTGGCAGAGGCATGTTCACTGTTTGCTGGACTCACATACTGGAACTATTTGCCCTGGTGTGCTGGTGTGGCTAGGCATAGTCACATTTTCTAACCTCTTTTTTTTCCCCTTGTAGTTTCATGTTCTCTTGCATTAGGGGAAAAGGGGAAGAGAAAGAAAGTGACTTCCAAGGATATTATTTAACATCTTCTAGCTGTTCTCAGAATCAAGCAGGTTTTCAGTTGAGCCTGACATCTGTGCAGAGCTGGACCTGTGGGTGGCTTAAAGCCACTCAATTCTTTGTGTGCACCTGGCTCCGAACTCAAATATTTTGGATATACTATGGTGGCTTGTTGTTTGTTATTTCTGGATAAATTGTTCAGAGCATTAGGCTCTGAAAGCACAGACTCCAACTTCAACTTTGTTGTGTAACTTTTATATGACATAAGCCAAGTGCTTGGTCTTCCCAACACTTTGTTTGGTCATCTATAAAACGAGAACAATGATATTAATTTCTGTCTCAGTGGGTGAGGTTTAAACAAGATTGTGCATGGACACAATTCAGGTACACACAAATATGGAGGGTTCCTGTAGATCTCTGTAGTCTTTGTACTTTAGATATGGAAATAATAAGATGTTAATGGAGGAAGGTACAGTAGGGAAATGTGTATGGGAATGTGACTTAAGGGAATCTTCTGGGATTAGAACCCCAATTTAAAGTTTATACTGACTGAGAAAGAGAAGCAGCCTCCATGTGTTATACATGCCACCAGGACTCATCTTCTGTGGGACAGACTCCTCATATGCTGCCCCAAGGCACTTAACCAAACACATACTCTGGTATATTGGAGGTGGAAAGAAAATGACAGTTGGATAATAATGAGCCTGCGAATCTGTAATCTTTCCAAGTTCATTTTCAAGTAGTATATACTTTATGCATACCTTTCCCTCAGAGTGAAAAGAACTGTCTCCTCTTTTAAGGTATATTTAACTCGTACTAGAATGTAAATAGGGCTCACTAGTCTGAACCACTTAGTTTCAGGATGGATCTCCATAGCAGGTATAATTTTTAGGTTTTGGAACATTCATCTGTGAGAAAGAATAACCTCCAGATATTTTAATGTATTCATCTGCAGAACTACTAATGGTCTGTATTTCATTGCCATTCTTTCAGCTGGCTTCCCTGAACATGTCTTTGATCTAATTCCATGACAGATGTCCTCCTCTTTTTACAAGCTTAGGTGTATAGATATTCACTGAGGAATATAAATGATAACTTGGGAACATCCTTCTTAGTTTATTTTGTGTATTCCAGAGAAGTTGGACTCAAGGCTAACTTTCTAAACTGGGCTCTTGTGTGCATGATTGAAGGTACCCAGCATGCACCCTCACCATTGGCACCTGAGGGCTCTGACATAAACTGATTTCACACTTGGGGCTTGCATATTCGTTAGGGCTGCATATTTATTTTTTCATAGTTAAGAATTGTCTGTAGCCAAATGTGCCTGCCCTATGCCTGTCATCACATCATTTGGGAAGTTGAGGCAGGAGAATTGGCATAAGGAACCGACCATCCTGAGTTAAACAGATTGTCTTTAAAAATAATAACAGGACGAGCAAGATGGTTCAGTGAGTCCATGTACAGGCTGACAAACCTGACCTGAGTTGACCCATGAACTCACATGGTAGAAGAGACCATCTCCTGGCCTCCACATGAAGGTTGCAGCACACTACACAACAAACACATACTTTGGTGTGGGGAGGAATTCCCTGTTGCTGCTTGGTCTGCTGCCTGCTCTAGAGGCAACCGTGGCTGGGAATAGGGATAGTTTTATTGCTACTCCTCCTTTGAGCTATTTTGCTAGCCATTCACCTCCATTCATAATGAACACACATGGAAATGATCTTCCCCCCCCCCCCCAGTTGATTCTCTCATGCATATTTTTTTCACATATTTGGGCTTCTCTCATGTACCAGTTACTTTCTCCTACTTGCACTTAATGCAGTGAAGTTAAGGGAGGTGTGTTCTCATCTCTTACCACTGATGGCTTCTTAATTATTAGATCTAGAGGCCCTCCTAGGGGTTATTTTCCCTGTGGTTAAGACAGAGCTGACTGCTCCATATTGTTACCCATATCCCCTCCCTTCACATGATTCTTTTGTCAGCCTTCAATATTTATGGTCATTTCTCAATCAGTTTTTCCTTCTATCTGCTTAAATTCTTACATTCTGTCATTAGTTGCTTTCCCAGCCTATTGCTTTAGAGGATGATTCAGTACTGCAGGCTACTCCATCCTTAATTCTTGCTCCTTAAGAGGCAGGTTGCCACCTTTACCCCTGAGGTAGCAGTGGAATATCCCAAACCTTGTATCTCATGTTCAGTAATGAAGACTGATGGATGCTGTCTAGTCAGCAGATTGCAAGCTCACTCCATACTGTCTCTCTCTAGGACAGTTTGCTCTAAAAGTGTGTAGGGCTGGTGGTAGGAGTACTCAGTTGACTCCCATTTAGGACTGAAGGATAAAGATGGATCAGCAGGGAAGGAACAGATGTGGAACTGTGAATAGAAACATTAAAGGTTACAAAGATGCCAGGTCTTTCCATGATGAGCTTTGAAGTCAAGATTTCCAGCAATTCTCACTGAGATCATGCTGAAGACCAGCAGATGACTAGTGTGGAATAGCAAAGGATCACAAGTGGTGAGATGCTTCTGGAAATGATTTTTTTTAGGGAACTTGACTGACAAAACATGAAGCTTTAGTACAGAAGTAGTTCCAGTCATTACTGCCCCAAACTAAGGACTTTTAGACAAGCAAACAAGTGTTTATGTAAAAGTGAGAAGACTTTTACAACATCATTCTTTATAGATTCATGGGAACGTAACATCATGTACCCCAATCCCACTCATCTCCCCATCACTCCATATCTGCCCCTCACCACTGCAGTATCCTTCCCCTAAAAGGAACCTCTCCCCCCAAAAAAAAATTTAAAACAAAGCAAACAGAGCCAGCCTGCCTTTCACTGGCCCTGGGATAGCTGACCCTGTTCCTTGCCCCAGGAGAGCTGTACCTACTCCCATAGGAGAGCTGGCTCCACACCTCACCTTGACCAAGGGGGTCAGTTCTAGAGGCCCAGACTGACCAGTCCAGCTACCACCCAGACCACATTCTGGGCTTTCGGTTAGTCCACCCTAACATCTATCCCATCTGTGACCTACTGGAGCATGTTAAGGGACTGGTCTTATGGAATGATAGCACAGGATCTCCATGACTCAAGACGGACAACAGGATATCCGAGAGTATTTTCAGTGAGGGTCCAGTGATGATGATGTACCAGAGGCCTTGAACCAGACCAATGACTCATTGCAGTGAACATTTGTGGGTGGGGCTGGTTAGACAAAAAGGTATAATGCTATGACACACCACAGTTCCCAGTGATACTATGACAAATGAAGAGGCATTCATTTGCTTTTAGAAGACTTTTTAAGGAAGATTAGTAACTAGAATATATAGAAATTTTTCTACTTGGAAAAAATAGAAAAACATTATCATGAGGCTGGTAAATAAATAGACGTTTTGTAGTGATCAGAAGTATGAGATTCTGCTTTCTGTCTGTGACATTTCCAAGAGTGGGACCCACAGTTTGAGGTATTAGTCTATAGGTAGTCACACACGTTTCCCGTCACTGCTGGAGAACAGTTACACCTCACAGATATGAACATCTACAGAGTGAATATGGGCTGAGCTTCCGGTAATGTTCATCTGTGTCTTACATTTTGGTCATGGAAGTATTATCATGTTAGTTCCTGGGATAACTGAAGTCCTGTCTATGGATGAATGGTTTCATAAGGTACTCTTAGGTACATGGTGTGGTTAAAAATGAGTCAATGACAGCCACACTTGGCAACATAGGGCAAAACAAGTTTCTTGTGACTACTTAAGGCATGACACCTATTATATTGAGTTCAAAAGTGTATGAGACCAAAGAATATATATATGGTAGCTAAACATGTGATTAGGAAACCCAAAATTAAGCTTAATGATAGATAGCCTGTGGAAGGGGGAATAAAAAGGACCAGAGGAAAGCATACAGGTGAATTATGAATAACTGCTCTAGTTCTTAGAAGGGAGGGTTATAGCTGTTTACTACACACAGCACTTTTGTATATTTTAAATATGCTATGTTTAATGTGTATTTAATGTGTTTAAAATAATAAAGTGAAGTGGTAACCTCAAATCTGGTATGGTGACTTTGTATGTAATGTATATATCAGACACACTTTTGGAAGGATGGAAGAACATCTTGGCTACAAGAGAAGGGATGGAGGCAGTTGGTTAAGAGGGATATATTTACACACCAAAATTATCTCTCATAGCCTAGGTTTTGGTGGGACGAGTGGGTGGTGCCATATGCTAAAACAGATTACAGGAGGGGGAGGGGAGGGGAGTTTCGGAAAGATGGATATGACTAGACTGAACTGCAGTTTTGGAACCTAACCCACTTGCTGTGTGTATAGTGTCTAAAACAGTCCTTGGTGCTCATTAATGGTCTGTAAATATTCTAATTCTGTTTGTACTTTGAAGTTCTCTAATGTAATTTTCAAAGCTATCTTCAGCTTTTTTTTTTTTTTTTTTTCTTTTGTGGGGGGTGGTTGAGACAGGGTTTTTCCACAAAGCCCTTGAGCCCTTGTTGTCCTGGAACTCAATGTAAACCAGACTGGCCTCGATCTCAGAGACCTTCCTGCCTCTGCCTCCTGAGATCTTGGACATCATTATATTAATTTTTGTTCTTAAATTGATCATTTTGCTCTTGAAAAAAGCACTGTACAATTTTTCTCTGATAGACCTGAATAGAACTTATGTGGGACTATTTTATACCTTCACTTGGAGAGTAACTGGGGGCCATGATGTTTTACTTCATAAGGTGTGACTTCAGTGCCCACTTGTACTAATAATGATTGACTAAAAATACTTGGTCTAATATGTGCAAGGTCCTGATTAAAACTCCAGCAAGGACAAAATATTTTTTAACTTGTTATGGTAAAAATTGCTCTTTAACATGAGTTTGATGGTTTTACTTTAAATCCCAGCATTCAGGAGTCAGAGACAGACTGACCCCTGAGTTCAAGGTCAGCCTGATCTACTGAGTGAGTCCAATACAGCCAGGGTTGCACAGAAAAACCTTGTCTTTTGGGGGGGGCAGCATTGGGGGGCATTTTTCTTTAGATGCACACATGAAGAAAAATTTTAAGGATTCCAGAAAATATATATTAGTATCAAAATTAGTCCTTTTCAGAAAATGTAGCAATTTGTTACCAGATAGTAGTTTATCTAAAGCCTTTCTTCTAATCAGATTTCTTCCATTTTTCTGGATGAGCACTGACATCTGTTTAAAAACTTAGGAAAGCTGAAATTGTACAACAATCTGATAGTGGGGTGGGTCAGGTATCTGCTCTGCTCAGTTGTTCAGCAGACTTTGAATGAATTAAATGTTGAGTAAAGGGATTGAAAAATTGGTTTAGTGGTTAAGAAAGAGTACTGTAGAGGACCTGGGTTCAATTCTCAGCACCCACATGATGGCTCACAACCATATGTAACTCCAGTTCCAGGTGATCCTCTTCTGGCCTCTGTGGGCACCAAACATGGTACACAGACAGGTAGGTATGTAGACAAACACCTGTACTTAAAAAATAAATTTGTTAAAAATCCTGGGTAAAGGTTGGAATCAATTATGGATCAGTGAATTTACCACCCTACCTCCAAGGTGAGCAAATACACAATAGACAGAAGGAAGGAGTACGGATATACTTGTATGACTTAGTTCATTTCCATTTTGTATTGAATTCTGGATTGAATTGCATTGTAATTAGAGAATTTTAAACTGCAAATGAGTTGAAAGCCAAGTCATATTTAATACTGTATTATTTCTAACAGGTTATATGAGTCCAAGAGAAAGACCCTGTAAACGTCTTCATTTATTGAAAGTAACACTGGGAGAATCAGAACAAACCTAAACTTAAGCATTAGACACAGGGGAATGGAACCTGTCATTTCTGCTAAGGCACTCACAGATGAGCATGGCATGCAATAGCCAATGCTAGAACCAGAGATTAAGTCATCCTGCTAGGCACATAGTAGGAGCACAAGTGTCTGAGGAGTGAAATTGTACAGAACTGACCACAGAAAGCCACTTAGTGTTGTCTTTTTCAGTCATAGATTGAGTAAAATTCTTCCCCATTGTGTCACATAGTTGAGTATCTTCTGCTGCTGTCATCATGTGGTAAAAGAATGAAAACAGACATTCTTCAAGCTGGTGACTAGGGCACCAAAGCAATGAATATAGTTTGTTAGGACAGATGAATATATGCTGTGGAGCAGTGCTTACAAAATGAGGAAGAGAGTTGTGGGCTGGTGCAGGGCATGGATGAGTCATTCCATTGGTATTGAGGGGAAAGGAAAATGCTAATTTTGCATGGTTTGTGTCAGATTAGCAGGACTATCTGACTTGAGAAAGCAGAATAATTACTGGGTTTTATCATGTGAGAAGTGAGGTTTGGTTTTGAATGTCACCCTCAATTTTTTACTTAGGATGTAGGATTGAAGAAGTGAAGATTTCTGGGTGGTAACAAAAGTGAGTTTTATGAAGTATTTAGTAATTTGGCTAGCAACATGTATGGTCCTATTGGCAAAAAGTAGGACAGAGAAGTGGAGGCATGACAGCCCTAGAAATATGGAGAGGGAAAAGAACTTGCCTAAGTGTTTCTCCATCAGCATTAGGGGGGGTAAAGCGTGACTTTTGCAAAGAGTAGAATATGGGTGCTCATTTCAGTTAGTTGTGTTGTTGCCAACTGCTTTGATCTTGTGGATACATTTCTGTTTTCTAGTTCAAAGGAAAAGATTTGGGTGAGATCTTGTTGCAGAGAAGAGCCAATAGGAGAAAAACCATTTATATCAATCTGCCCTTGCAGCTTCTCTTCTAAAAGGCTCACATAAGCAGTGGTGTTATTAGACAAAGGGCATGGTGGTGGGGCAACTTTCTTCTGCTGTTACTTTGAGTAAGATCCTCAAAAGGATCTGTATGCACATCTATTCATGTTCATGCCTTCTTATGTTCATTTGTCAAATATTTATTGGTTCATATCCTGTATTAAGGCTGACCAGAGTAAATTTCCCAGGTCTCCTGGAGAGCACTATTTTAGATAAGTCTGTATTGACAGCAAAGTTAGTTTTGATATCTTGTTCTTTAACCTGGTTTGAGGCCAGTATGCAGTGTACTCCTGTGAAAAACATGGTACAGTGACCTGGTAACATAAATCAAGCTGCTATTAATCTTTTTATTGTTAGCGCAAAATCAGGTTAAGTGTGCATGTGTATGCATGTAACATGCAAACACATTCATGGGTGTGGTGAAATCCCAATACTTGGGAGGCTAACATGCATATACATAGACTGTTCTGAGTCTCAGAAGAAAAGGTCTGTGGCCAGCCATGAGCATAAAAATGATGCAGCATTGCTTCATGAATGATGATGCAGGAGTAGCTGTCGGGACTCCCTCTCTTTATCTCATCATGACTTTTGGGAACAGAAGTGCTAGGCATCTCCCCTGTAGATTACCAAGCTATGTTTCTGAGGAGTACTTATGGATAAACATCTGCTTTCTGAAGAGAATAAACGTCTTCAACACAACTGTCTAGAGAATACAGCATTTCTTCCTACATTTATTGTAAGGTAGGCACCCCTTCTGTGTCTTCTTCCTTCCTTACTCCCAACAGCATACTTTTTGAGCATTGTGCAATTTCACATTAGCATAGGTTTTTTTTTTTTTTCTTTTAATCTCTGGGGTTGGAGAAAGTGCTTGGATGTTAGTTCCAAGTCCCTGTGTGAAACAGCTTGCTATTGCCCATAGTCCAGCTCCAGAGGATCTGATGCTCTTTCGACTTATGCAGACACTTAGACACATGTGATATGTATACATACAACATATTACACACACAAGTAAAAATAAAAATAAATATTGAAAAAATTTTAAACCTCTCAACTCACTTTAGAATTATTTTCATTCATGTATTAAATATTTTTATGAGTAAAACCTACAGAAAGACCATTAAACTGAATTGCTATACTATACTATACCCTTAAGTGCCCCTCACTATCTGTTGTAATTTGAGTGTCTCTCATAAATTCCATGTTGACATTTAGTTGTTATTATGGCAGTATTAACAGGGTGGGGATAGCGAGACTCAGTGGAATCCCTGTACTTGGGAGACTGAGCTAGAAGAATATACTGAATTTGATTGAGGTTGGCCTGGGCTACAGAGTGAGACATTGTGTCAAAGGAAAAAGAAGTTATTTGGCTATGAGACTCTGCCATCACAAATGGATGAATGTTGTGATCAAAGGATCCAGTTATCTCAGGAGTGAGTTCCTGACATTTTTGTGAAGCTTATTAACTTAACAGCCTTGCCTAAAGGTTGTGTGTCTTTGGTTCTGGGAGAGTCCTGGGTCAGATTTGTGTTGTGTGTTCTTAGGAGACAAGTGTGTAATTAGCTGCAGTGTATAATAGTATTCCACATCACATAGGCCTCCTGTCATGCCTCTAACAGTAGCTTACTGGTTGAGCATAGACAGCTTACAAGGCTCTCTACATTCAGCTTTTCCATCTGGAAGGGGAAATAGGAAAGGGTAGAATCATATGCAGAAATCTTTACTGGCACATGACTTAAAATCACAAAAGTTTCCCTAACTAAAAACAATGATGAAGACATTTGAAAGAGTTTAACTTTTCAATTATTTTGTAAAACAGTGCTTTTAAAACATTATTCTAATATCTTTCTCAATTATTTTTAGTTATTATTGGCTTAGGGGGACATTTTTAGAAAATTTCTTCAGTCAAAACTTTTCTTCATAATGTATTTTAGAAGCATGTATTTATTATTTAAAGGTTTAGTACACATATGTACTCCAATTATTCACTTTCATCCCCCTTTCTCTACCACTGAAATCCTTCACAATAAATCTCATCCTACTTTGATGTGTGTCTTTTTTTTTTTTTTAAACTCACTGAGTTTAGTTGTGGTTGCTTATATAAGCACAAGTCAGGGGTTACTTATTGGAACATGGGAAACCTATCAGTGTTTATACCACTGTCGTAGAATATTTTTAAAGGTGTGTTTCCTTTGTTCATGCTCTGGAACATTTGTTTAACAATGTAAAGATGTATTGTTTTTGTTTGTATTGCTTTGTTTAACTCATTGAAGCTGTGATTCTTTGCCTGTCTAGAACACCTAATAAAAAGCTGAATGGTCAATAGTGAGGCAAGAGAAAGGATAGGTGGGGCTGTCAGGCAGAGAGATAAAGTAGAAGGAGAAGTGAGGAACAAGAAGAGGGAGGAGAGAACAAGGAGAGAAGGATGCTAAGGGCCAGTCACCCAGCCACCTAGCCAGTCATAGAGTAAGAGTGAAAGTAAGATATACAAAAGTAAGAAAAGGAAAAAACCCAGAGGCAAAAGATAGATAGGATAATTTAAGAAAAGCTGGCTAGAAATAAGCCAAGCTAAGGCAGGCATTTATAAGTAAGAAAAAGTGTGTGTATTTATTTGGGAGTTGGGTGGTGGGCTCCTCACAAAACAAAACAAACAAACAAAAAAGACGAGAGAGAGAGAGAGAGAGAGAGAGAGAGAGAGAGAGAGAGAGAGAGAGAGAGAGAGAGAGAAGTTTCATTTTGGCACCCAGTATGGGGCCCAAATTTCCATGTAGGGCTTAAGAAAGCTGAGGAAAAAGAAAGAAAGAAAGAATGAATGAATGAAAGGAAGGAAGCAAGGAAGGAAGGAAGGAAGAAAGAAGACACTGCTCCTTCAGTTCACAGCACTGAAGAAAATGAGCCATCTTCCTCCAGTACTCATTGAATATCTGTAGTCCCTGAGGGAGGGATAGAACTTTGTGGGCCTCATACATGCTAGACAAGTACCACTGAGCTATTCCCTCAACCCTTTACTATTTTGAGACAGAGTCTCATTAAGTTGCTCAGGCTGGACTTGAAGTCACTATCTCAGACTGTTCTTGAACTTGAATCCTCCAGCCTTGGGCTTCTGGATATCTGGGATTGCAGTCCAGTGCTGCTAGAATAAGTCAGTAGTTGTCACAGATAGTGATTTCTCTCAAGCACGTGAACAAAGTAAACTGAAAACCTAGAAAATATTTGCCATTCTAGAGCTGTTAAAACATGAGTTGTAGGAAGAGGTCAAATAGCAACATTCGTAGGAACTTGGAAGAAATGATTCCCTCTTGTTAGGGAGCTTTGAGGGCTCAAGGCGCCATTGGAGGAAGTAACTGCTGGTGGGGAGGAAACAGCATGAGGGTGGACGAGAAGTGAGTCTGAAGATGTGGCTGGATTGCTGTGGTTTTATGATGAAATCTTATGGGAGAAGAGCTGCTTCTCAAGAATGAACAACATAAAGAATGATTTCCTGGGGTGGATCCTACTGGTGAAGAGGGTTTTGAACACTGGCAAAAAAAAGACAACAAAGGATTAATACTGTTGTACATACTTAGTTGATTAATCATGGTCAATGTCTTAGGCTTTTTATTGCTGTGAAGAGACACTATGGCCATGACAACTCTTACAAAGAAAACATTGGGGTGGCTTGCTTACAGTTTCAGAGATTCAGTCCATCACCATCATGGCAGGGAGCATGGTGTTGTGCAGGCAGACATGGGTACTGGCTACGTTTTGGCCTACAAGTCACTGGGCAGTATCCTGAGCATAGGAAATCTCAACCACCTCTCCAACCCCCAGTGACACACTTCCTCCAACAGGGCCATACCAACCTCAGCAAAGCCACATCTCCTAATGGTGCTACTCTCTATGAGATTATGAAGGCCAATTACATTCAAATTACCACTGTCAGTATTTTAACTTTTGGTTTAAAACTGGCTCTTACCATGTTGCCCAGGCTGGAGTGAAGGTCACAGTTACAGTCCCACTAAATGATACTTAGGGTGAACAACAGGTGTAGCACAGAATAGCTCCAAACTCTGGCTCAAATGATCTTCTTGCTTCAGCCTTCTGAGTATGGGACTGTACACACGTTCCCCTCCACCTGACTTGGTTCCTCTTTTGACTAGTTCTGTATGTAAAATGTTGCCAAGCAGCGTCACGTGCAACAGAGAAATAACAGGGTCATAAAAACATCAGGTAGGTAACGCATAAAACTTCATTGTTAATTTATTGTTGTCTTATTTAAAAGAAACTGCCACAGTCCCAACATCCAGCAACCTCCCCCATCCAACAGCACCCATCAGTATTTAGGGGAGATGCCACACCTAAATTAACAGTTCTCTGGAGTCCCAAATGTCCACATGGTGGTTAGCACTCATTTTGTTTTCTTTTGGCAATAAAGTACTTTTGAATTAAGGTACATTCTTTTAGACAGTGATTACAGTGCAAGCTTGTAATCTCAGCTCTGGGGAGGAGGACACATGGGAATCCCAGGCTTGCTAGCCAGTTAGACTAGCCTAATCTGAAAGCTCCAGATTCATTGAGAGACCATGTTTCAAAAAATAAGGAGTGTTGGAGGTGTTTGGCGGAGCATTTGTAGTGTATGTCCAAGGCCTCTACCATTGAAAAAGCAATGCTCTACAGGATACCAAAGAGACCAAGAAATATCCCATAAAACCACAAGTCACAAAACAGCCTATACATATACCGAGTTGGGTGTGGTAGTGCACACCTTTAATCTCAGTACTGAGGGAGCAGAGTCAGGCAGATCTCCTGAGTTCAAGGCTCTTCTGGTCTGTATGGTAAGTTCTGGACCAGCCAGGATTACATAGTGAGACCCTGTCTTAAATGAAATGAAACAAACAAAAAACAAATTAAAAAGGTGAAAAGCAAATGAAGAAAACACCTGATGTCAACCTCCATTTCACATGTGTTATACATACAGCACATACAAACAAATACAGCACCTACAAAATAAGGTGACAGTTCTGGAGAAAGACATCTGGCATTGACCTTTGGCTACCATATACTTGTTGACACACACAAATATATTTTATAATAATGGTAGATCTCACATTAAGTGTTCTTAGCCCAGTGAAAACAAAACAAAACGCAAAACCAGTGTCCATCAACAAGAACATGGGTAGGCAAATTGTGGAGTATTCATACCATGGAATACTATTCAGTAATAAAAAGAATGAACAGCTCATAGACACGGCCACACAAATAAATGCCACATCTGTTGAGCAGACAGACATGTAGTGCTATGATTTAATTCCTACTAAGTTCAAGTATAGTTTGAGGTATTCTATGGCATTCAGAACATTGAGTGTTCTAGTTAAGTTTCCGATGTTGTGCTAAAACACCATGAGCAAAAGCAATTTGGGGAAGGGTATATTTCAGCTTATAGTTTATAGACTATCATTCAGGAAAGTTAGGGCAGGAACTCAAGGCAGGAAATGAAACCAAGACCATGAAGAACACTGCTAACTGGCTTACTCCTGGCTTTCTTAATACACCTATGACCACCAGGTGTGATACCTCTCAAATTGTGCTGGGACCTCTCTCATCAGTTGGTAATAACGAAAATGCCTGTAGACTTGCCTACATGCAACCTGATGGAGACTCTTTCTCAATTCCCTCTTCCCAGAATAACTAGCTACTATCAAGTTGACAAACAGCTAACCAGGACAATGAGTATGAGGGCTGAGGTGACTACAATGGGCAGAAAGGTAATTTCTGGGATTGTAGAAATCCCCTATAAACTTGACCTGGGTTGATGATTCTATGAGAGGTGTGTTCATCAGACCTCAGTGGACTCTTCACCCAAGATCTCTGCATTGTGCAGGATGCAATGGGAAATGTAACCTGGGCAGATATTGAACTCTAATTAGTAAACTTTTTGCAGTAGTTTGGGCTAGCAATTTTTTTTTTGTTATTGTTACTGGAGGAAGTAGCCTTAAATTTGAAAATGAGAAAAGAGTGTAGCTAGAACCTGTGTCTTTTTGGTAATCTAATTTAAAAAAATCCCCAGAATTCAGAAACATTCTGGATAAATGGACATTTATCATAAAATGGATCAGAACCTTGGTAGCTGTATTCTTTTGGAAAGTGTTATTTCTCATTTAGTGTTATTCAAAGGCCATATCCTAGGTATTTAATAGACTTTGATTTGATGTTTTCAAAGAATGCTTTTAAATATCCTTCCCTACGAAAAGAAATTGTGGTTTTGAAAACACACATAGAATGGTGGAATTCACTGTGAAAAGTTGGCATAGTCCCAGCGAAACCTGAATTGTCTTGCTGTTTTCACTTTAAGCCTCTTAGCTATGGGTCTGTTTCTATAGAGCAAGGGCAGACCCCAGAAAACTAATTTTTCTTGCTTTGTGGAAACCTCTTTATCTGACAGAAAATGGTAACTCATCAAACTATGTCAGAAAACAGCTTTTCAACTCTCAGTCAACTTGATCAATATTACGCATCCATCAGCTGAAGGATCTGGAGCGATAACCTCAAAAGAAACCCTGGTAGGCAACTAGGTATTGATTCTGTGTTAGGCCTGATGGATGGAGGCACAAAGGCAGCAAGTGATGGCAGAGAGTGGGACCTGGCCACCTGCCCTTTTCTGCTGCGCCAGACAGGATGTGGCTGGAAAGCACTACTGTGGATTTCTCTGAAAATGCAGCTCCTTCCTGTCACTGTCTGTCAGAATCTGATCCTAGCTGGGAAATGACTCCTCCTGTCCTTTCCTTGGGGTTTTCAGGAAGCCTCTGAACAACTTACAATGAAACTTAATTACATTTATTCTGATGATTTGAGATCCACTATGATTGGAAATATTTTGAGGATAGTGTTAGTAATTTATACCAAGAAGTAAGAATAGATATCTTAATAGTCTGAAGGAAGTGTGAGAAGGTCTCAATTTATCTTTGAGATTAAAGTCTTTTCAGAGGCTTTAGAAGTATCGATTCGTATTAAAGTAATAAATGTGCTAATTACAGTTGGATCATTTCAATTCATTAAGCCAGTCCAGCAAATCTCTCATTAATTGTGCTACCTGAGTGGTTTAGAATGATGATAGGTGTTTGTTAGGGACCTCTGGAGTCATCATCTGGCAAATGATTGGGCTAACCTAAAACAGAAGCTCTTTTTTGGTGTTATCCTTTTTCCTTCACCCCTACCCCACTCAGTGTTCAAGGCCCTAATAACTTTGATTTCCTTGGCACATTGTCTTAATAAAGTCAAGGAAATGAGCTGAGTTTTATTGTGGTTGTTGTAGCATCCTGTCAAAATTACTTATTTAGGTCTCTTACCTTACTAGACTGTAACTTTGTAAATAAGATTTCATGGTGCAAATTAATGTATAATTAGGGATATCTATACATGACTGATATTATTTTAGCTAATTCAGAGTCATTACAGTCTAATAAGTGAAACTGTGGGCTTCTGTGAACAAAAAGTAGATCTTAATTTAAGTTGCATCCAAGAGCATAAAACAATGACTGGCATAAAAACGCTGACCTAACAAACAATAGAGAAACAAGGGTTCAGTCTCTTAATTGCTAATGAGTAAGCTTTCTTGGGAAATACTTGATTTTGGAGGACAGCAGGCTTACAGATAATCATGTTCCCAGTTGCCCCTCAGGTTGTATGGTTTCACCAGGAGCAGTTCTATGTTGCATCTGAATTGATGGACTAGCATCTCTTCATTGAGTATATTGCATGAGGTCTGAGATGCTGCAAAGGGAGCATGTCCTTCCTTAATCCTTCTTTCAGAGTGACAAAGGTGACTATCCAGATCATCTGAGGATGCAGCATCACCAAAGAAGTAATGAGAACATTGCTAGCTTGTATGCTCAAGTACATAAATCAATTTCCAGCTTCATTACTTGGAGTCTTTGCTTCACCATGAAAAGAAAAGAACCACATAATCAAAAATTACATAATAAGCTTATAGCTTCAGCAGGATACCTGGCAATCTCTTTCCTGTCAGAGAAATTGTGAAGAAACAGATTATATAAACAATGAGTAAGAATGCAGCCACAGCCTCTCCACCTGCTAGAGGATATATATACTCTGGCTGAGTATTGTATATTTACTTGAGCTACTGAAAAGAGAAAAAGAAACCTTTTCTGCTTCCATGCATATCAGTCCTCAAATTGTCCAGAGGGTGAGATGTTATTATGAAACTGTTTAACTGCTTTACACTGTTGATCAGGGAGAAATTATTTTTAAATGTCAAAGTATTTTTTTTAATTGAAAATAGATTCTTCTCTCATACAATACAAAATGACAACGGCTTCTCCTCCCTATACTCTTTTCAGCTCCCCTCTGCTCCTCCAGATTCACTCCCTCTCCATCTCCCCTCAGAAAAGAGCAGGCCTCTAAGAGTCAACAACCAAACACAACAAAACAAGATGCAATAAGACAAGCCAAAAGCTGAACAAGGCAACCCAACAGTGGGAAAAGAGTCACAGGAGCAGGCAAAAATGTCAGAAATACATCAGTTTCTACTGTCAAGAGTTCTACAGAAACACCAAGCTAACGGCCACAACATACATGCAGAGAGCCTGGTGTAGAGTCATGCAGGCCCTGTGGTTTCTGCTTTAGTCTCTGTGAGCCCATATGACACCCGCTTAGATGGTTTGATGGAGCATATTCTCCTGGTTTCCTCCGTTCCCTCTGACTCTACAGTCTTTCCTCCCTCTTTTCTGTGGGGGTTCCCTGAGTTTCCAGGGAAGGTACCTATTGTTTTACCTTCAGCACAGTGGCTGTGCCTTAATCTACTGCTACGCCAGTTACCAATTGTGCCTCTGTAGTTACCAGCCTGCTTTTTTGCAGTAGCCTGGCCATTCAGGCCAAAGCATAGTGGGATTCTTTTCCCATAACCACTGGACCTGTCATTGCCACTAAAGGTAGCTTTAACTAACTCTCTATCATTCTATTTATAAATAAGATTCAAGATTCAGAGGCTGGGGGTGAAAACTTGCTATCTCAGAGACATTCAACAACAACTAATTAACCTCTCCGCATTGGAGAGAGGTTAAAAAAGCCAAGGTTAATTTTATATAATGAATGCAAATGCAAACTCAGGGTTCACAGTGGGATTGTCTATGCAACTCCAATTTAGACTCTCTCCACACAATGTCTGGCTGTGGATCTCTGCACCTGCTCCCATGTACTTACTGCTGGAGGAAGTCTCTCTGATGATGACTGGACAAGGTATCTATGAGTATAGCAGAATATTCTTTTGTTAGTTTATCACTGTGAAAACATACTTGAGGAAAACAACTAAATAGAGGAAAGGCTCATTTGGGATAATGGTTTCAGATGTCTCAGGCCCATAACAAGGCAAAAATATGAGAGGAAACCTATTTACCTCTTGATGAACAGAGATGTGTGTATGGCAGTGATATAGATGACTAGAGGCAAGATACAACCTTCTATGGGTATATGTATACCTATACACATGTATACATATTCATTCTATAAGTTCTGTTCCTCTAGAGAATCCTGACTAATACAGAGAACTTCCTAAGATGGCAACCCATTCATAAGTTTTGTACTTGCCTTTTATGTCTAAAGAACAATTGCTTTTTTGATTATAATGAACATTTCATAGTCTAAACTTTAGCTTGTCAGCAGGAAAGGTATTCGGTTAATAGTATATCTTCTTAATATAAGAGGTATTATCTCATATTAATTAGAGCATGTAGCTGCATGTAGTGGGACTTGCTTATAATCCCAACACTTTGGAGGCTGAAACAGATGGATCATGAGTACAAGTCCAGAACAGATGGATCATGAGTACAAGTCCAGAAAAAACTACATAGTGATTTGAAGGCCAGCTTGGGCTATATGAAACTGTCCTAAAAATCAACCATCAACAAATCAACCAATCAGCTAACCAGCCAGCCAATCAATTAAAAAAACAAAACAAAACATGTATCCGTATCTGTTCTGTGAAATAAGATCAAAATAGAAGTGACAACCTTCTGTAAATTTTCCTCTTTTTATGGACGCAAGTTTTATTGAACTAGAGTCCATCCTAATGACCTCATGGTGCTATTACAATACTATATTGTGACTTCATGATGGTGTTATATTGTAGCATCACGATTATGAACTGTGACATCACAGTGTTCCATCATTTCACTACAACACACCACTATCACTGTCCTCCGTTGTGCCTTCACAGTGCTTAGTATGTCATCATAATACTTGGTAACATAGCAGTGCTGTCCTATGCCATCATGATGGTTTCTTTTGTCACCAGAGTGCTATATTGTGACATTAAAGTGCCCCATAGTTTTACCACAATGATCTGTTTGCTGTCACAATGCTGAACTGTGGTATCACTGTCTATATTGTGGGAGTACAGTAATTTGTATATATGTGTGTATAAGTATTCTTGGGTGCACACATGTGTAGGAAACATGCATATGCATGTGGAAAACAGAGAATACTATTTCTCAGGTGCTGTCTACTTTGTGTTTTGAGACAGTTTCTCATTAGACTGGAGATGGACCTTTGAACATGCTTGTATTCACTGATGTGAGTTGTGGGTTGGACCCTTTCCTGAACAACATTCACATCTTTCTGTTTCATGATGGTGAATGTATTGTGACCAGCCATTTCAAGCTCATGCTGCTTTGACTTCCCCATCATGATGGATTGTCCTTTGAACTGTGAGCTAAAATAAGCCCCCCTTTCCCCTTCAGTTCCTTTTGTCAGAGTACTTTATTACAACAGAAGAAACTGAGATGGTGCCTCATTCATGTTAGGAAAGTGCTCTACCATTGAGCTATATCCTCAGCACTTAAAATCCTTTAATCGCTCTATCTATCTTTGAAAAAAATCACACTCTGAACTATTTGGTGTTGTTAGAAATTCATAAGGATTCTAAGTGGACAGAACTTACTTCCTCTCATTCTTTTGGTCATAGCAGAACTCAGGTCATAGAATTGTCCTGTCATATTGTTATCACGAGCATCTGGTTACTATGTCTTAATGGCCAGTGTAAATTATAGCCTACATCATCTGGACTGTATGGTTATTATGGCAGCAGAGGAGAGAGCAGCTGCTTAAAGACCCTTGGTTGAAGTTGTTGCCTGGTTGTAAGACCATTGCCTTTATGCTATTTCTATTTTACATGTCAGAAGAAGAATGTTGGGCCTGAGATGGATCAGCAACTTTGTGCCTGCCACCCAAACCTGAGGTTCTGTTTTGAATTTTATCCACAGAACCCACATGGTGGAAGGAGAGAACTTTAACAAAGAGAGTAGGACCCTCTTAAACATGCTGGTCAGCATATTGGTCCCATTGGTATGACCATCCTCACCCTTGAGGATGCCCTGTTTTACTCACAGACCTCATTCTCCTTTCCGCAGCTTTTCTTTTTTTCCAGCCTCAGTTGTCACATCTATACCACAAGCCCTGTGCCTGAGACCCAGCAACATCAAGAAAGAGGAAGAAGAAGGATTATAAGAGCCAGAGGACCAGGGCATGTATTGTGAAATTATGTCTTTTTTCCCCCATGTATTTTCTTTCTTTCTTATTTATTTATTTATTTATTTATTCTTATTTTACATATCAATCCCTGTTCCCTCTCCCTCCCTTCTCTCCCTCCCTCCCCATGCTGCCCGACCACCCTCCCATCCCATCCTCCTCCCACTCCACAGGGAGGGTGATGCATGCCTTCCAGGAGGGGTCAACAAAATCTGTCAAGTCATTTGGAGTAGGGACTAGGCCCTCTCTCTTGCCTCTAGGTTGAGGGGGTATTCCCTCCATGGGGAATGTGCTCCCAAAGTCTTTTTGTGCACCAGGATACCTCTATGTCCCAAATACAAAGACATCTACATTAATAAAAGAAACATTACTAAAACTCAAACCTCACATAAAAACTCACACACTTATAGTGGGAGATTTCAACTCCCCATTCTCAACACTAGACAGGTCCATCAGACAGAAGCTTAACAAAGAAACAAAGGAACTAACAGACATTTATAGAACATTCCATCCAAACACAAAAGAAAATACCTTCTTCTCAGAGCCACATGCATGAACCTTCTCTAAAATTGACCACATACTCGGCAATATAGTAAACCTCAATAGGTACAAAAAAAAATTGGAATAATTCCCTGTGTCTTATCAGACCACCATGCTTTAAAGTTAGAATTCAACAACAACACAAACTGCAGAAAACTTACAAACAAATGGAAATTGAACAATGTGCAATTGCACCATTCCTGGGTCAAGGAAGAAATAAAGAAAGAAATTAAAGACTTCCTAGAATTCAATGAGAATGAAGACACACATACCCAAACTTATGGGACACTTTGAAAGAAGTGGTAAGAGGAAAGTTCATAGCCCTAAGTGCCCATATGAAAAAACTGGAGAAAAGTCCCACTAGAGAATTAACAGCACAGAACAAAAAGAGGCAAACTCACCCAGAAGTATATGCCAGGAAATAATCACTTTGAGGGATGAAGTCAATAAGGTAGAAACTGGGAAAACAATACAAAGAATCAATGTAACAAAGAGTTGGTTCTTCAAGAAAATTGACAAGATAGACAAACCTTTATACAAACTAACCAGAAGACTGAGAGAGAACATGCAAATTAACAAAATCAGAAATGAAAAGGAAGCCATAACAATGGACACAGAGGAAATACAGAAATCTTCAGGTCATACTTTGAAAACCTGTACTCTACAAAATTTGAAAATTTAATGGAAATGAATAATTTTTTCAATATATATCACCAAAATTAAATCAGGACCAAACAGGCAATTAAAATAGGCCTATAACTCCCAATGAAATTGAAACAGTCATCAAAAGTCTCCCAACCAAAAAAAGCCCAGGGCCAGATGGTTTCATTGCAGAATTCTACCAGAAATTCAAACAGCTAATACCAATACTTCTCAAGGTGTTCCATACAATAGAAGCAGAAGGTTCATTGTCAAAGCCACACAAAGACACAACTAAGAAAGAGAACTACAGACCAACATCCCTCGTGAACATTGATGCAAAAATACTCAATAAAATACTGGCAAATGGAATCCAAGAACACATCAGAGAAATCACCATGACCAAGTTGGCTTTATCCCAGGGATTGAGGGATGGTTCAACATACGAAAATCCATCAATGTGATCCACCATATAAACAAACTGAAAAAGAAAAACCACATGGTCATCTCACTAGATGCTGAAAAAGCCTTTGAAAAAATCCAACACCCCTTCATGATAAAGGTCTTGGAGAGATCAGGGATAACAGGAACATACCTAAACATAATAAAAGCAATATACAGGAAACCAACAGCCAACATCAAACTAAATGGAGAGAAATTCAATGTGATTCCTCTAAAATAAGGAACAAGATAAGACTGCCAACTATCTCTATATCTCTTCAATATTGTACTTGAAGTACTAGCTAGAGATCAGATGATATGACAGTTTACATAAGTGATCTGAAAAGCTCTACCAAGGAACTCCTACAGCTGATAAACACCTTCAGCAAAGTGGCAGGATACAAGATTAACTAAAAAAAAAAAAAAAAAAATCAGTAACTGTAATATATACAGACAATAAAGGGTCTGAGAAAGAAACCAGAGAAATATAACTTTTTACAATAGCCACAAACAATATAAAATATCTTACCAAACAAGTGAAAACAAGTGAAAGACCTATGTAATAAGAACTTTGAGTCTTTAAAGAAAGAAAGTAAAATGATACCAGAAATTGAAAAGATCTTCCATGTTCTTGGATAGGTAGGATCAACATAGTAAAAATGGCAGTCTTGCCAAAAGTAATCTACATATTCAATGCGATTCCCACCAGAATCCCAGCACAATTCTTTTATTTATTTATTTATTTATTTATTTATTTATTTATTATTTATTTATTATTTTACATGTCGATCCCAGTTCCCTCGCCCTCCCTCCCTCTCTCCCTCTTACCCTCTCTGCCCCCTCACATGCACCCTGACCACTCTCCCCTTCCACCCCCCCACCCCAATTCCACATGTAGGGCAATGCCATCCAGGTGGGGTCATGTAAATCTGTCAAGTCATTTGAAGTAAGGACTAGGACTTCTCTCTTGTCTCTAGGTTAAGGCAGTATCCCTCCATGGGGGATGTGTCCACAAGGTCCTTTTGTGCACCAGGAATACATCCTGGTTCCACTGTCTGAGGTCCTGTATACTGCTCAGTCCTTCTGTCTGAGACCCATATTCAGGGGGCCTGAGTCAGTCCCATGCTGGCTTCCCAGCTATCAGTCTGGGGGCCGTTATCTCCTCCTTGTTTCAGTCAGCTGTCTCTATGTGTTTCTGCAACCTGGTCTTGTCCTCTCCCTCTACATCTGGATTCTAGTTCTTCTCAGTGTTTAGTTATAGGTGTTTGCTTCTGTTTCCAATAGGTACTAGATGAGGGCTCCATGATGGTGGATAAGCTAGTTGTTGATCTCACTATCCAGGAAGGGCATTTATGGTAGCCTTTCCATGGTTATTCAAATTGTTAGGTGGCTTCAGTCTTGTAGGTTTCTAGACCTTTCTTTAGGTTCAGTTTTCTCTTCAAACCAGTAATGGCTCCCTCTTTTATGTTCTCTCTCTTTCTCTCTCTCCTGTCTTCTATTCCTACCCTGACTCAGTCTTCCTAGTCCCATGTGCTTTCCTCTCCTCCCTTCTCTTTCTCCTACTTCTCTCTCCATTCACTGCCCCCACCCCCCACTTCCCATGTGCTCTGGGGGACTTTTCCCTTCATCCTTCTGTGAAGGACTTTATATGAATCTCTTAGAATACACCTTGTATCCTAGTTCCTCTAGTGGTATTAATTATAGGCTGGTGATCCTTTGCTCTAGGTCTAAAATCCATATATGAGCAAGTACATACCATGTTCCTCTTTTTTGTGACTGGGTTACCTCATTCAGGATGGTTTCTTCAAGTGCCATCCACTTGCTTGCGAATTTCAAGATTCCATTATTTTTTTCTGCAGAATAGTATTCCATTGTGTAGATGTGCCACATCTTCTTTATCCATTCTTCAGTTGAGGGGCATCTAGGTTGCTTCCAGGTTCTTGCTATTACAAATAATGCTGCTATGAACATAGTTGAGCACATGTCTTTGTTGCATGGATGTGGATCATTTGGGTATATGCCTAAGAGGGGGGATTGCCGGGTCCTGTGGTAAACTAATTCCCATTTTCCTGAGGAACCGCCATACTGATCTCCAAAATGGCTGTATGAGTTTGCACTCCCACCAGCAGTGGAGGAGTGTTCACTTTCTCCACATCCTCTCCAGCATGAGTTGTCATTGGTGTTTCTAATTTTAGCCATTCTGGCAGGAGTAAGATGGTACCTCAAAGTTGTTTTGATTTGCATTTCCCTGATAACTAAGGATGTTGAGCATTTTCTTAAGTGTCTTTCAGCCTTTTTGATTTCCTCTATTGAGAATTCTTTCTTCAGTTCTGTACCCCATTTTTAATAGGGTTATTTGTTGTTTTGGTGACAAGTTTCTTGAGTTCTTTGTATATTTTGGCGATCAGCCCTTTGCCAGATGTAGGATTGGTGTAAATCTTTTCCCAGTCTGTGGGCTGCTGTTTGGTCTTGTCCACCATGTCATTTGCCTTACAGAAGCTTCTAAGTTTGAAGAGGTCCCATTTATTAATTGTTGATCTCAGTGTCTGTGCTCCTGGAGTTATGTTCATGAAGCAGTCTCCTATACCAATTTGTTCAAGGGTACCGCCTACTTTCTCTTCTAAGAGGTTCAGTGTGGCTGGATTGATGTTGAGGTTTTTGATCTATTTGGACTCGAGTTTTGTGCATGGCAGCAGATATGGGTCTATCTGCAGTCTTCTACACACCATCATCCAACACACCTATGAGCACCTGATTTTCGACAAAACAGCTAAAAGTATACAATGGAGAGAGGAAAGCATCTTCAACAAATGGTGCTGGCATAATTGAATGATGGTGTATAGAAGACTGAGCACAATTCTTCACAAACCTTGAAAGAACAATCCTCAACTTTATATAGCCAAAACTTCCGGGGGCATCACCATTACTGATTTCAAGCTCTATTATAGTGCTATAGTCCTGAAAACAGATGACACAAAAATAGACAGGTAGACCAATGGAATCAAATGGAAAACCCTGATATTAACCCACACATCTACAAACACCTGACTTTTCACAAAAAAGGTAAATTTATACAATGGAAAAAAAGAAAGCATCTTCAACAAATGGTTCTGGCATAACTGGATGCTGGTGTGTAGAATATTGCAGATAGATTCATATCTATTGCCATGCACAAAACTTAAGTCCAAATGGATTAAACATAAACCCAGCCACACTGAACCTCTTAGAAGAGAAAGTGGAAGGTACCCTTGAAGAAATTGGTACAGCAGACTGCTTCCTGAACTTAACACCAGTAGCACAGACACTGAGATCAACAGTTAATAAATGGGACCTCCTCAAACTGAGAAGCTTCTGTAACACAAAGGACACAGTCAACAATATAAAACAGTAGCCCATAGACTGGGAAAAGATCTTCACCAACCCCACATCTGACAGAGGGCTGATTTCCAAAATATACAAAGAACTCAAGTAGCTAGTCTCCTAAACACCAAATAATCCAATTAAGAAGTGGGATACAGAGCTAAACAGAAAAATATCAATGGAGGAATCTAAAATGGTTGGAAGACACTTAGGAAAGTGCTCAACATCCTTAGTTTTTAGGGAAATGCAAATCAAAACAACTCTGAGATACCATCTTGCTCCTTTCAGAATGGCTAAAATAAAAAACACCAAAGATAGTTTATGCTGGAGAGGATGTGGAGAAAGGGGAACACTCCTCCACTACTGGTGGGAGTACAAACTCATACAGCCACTTTGGAAATCAGTATGGCATTTCCTCAAGAAAATGGGAATTAGTCTAACTTAATATCCAGTAATTCCACTCTTAGGCATATACCCAAATGATGAACATTCACACAACAAGGATATGTGTTCAACTATGCTCATAGCAGCATTATTTGTAATAGCCAGAACCTGGAAGCAACCTAAATGCCCCTCAACTGAAGAAAGGATGGAAAAAATGTGGTACATTTACACAATGGAGTACTACTCAGCGGAAAAACACAGTGGAATCCTGAAGTTCACAGGGAAATGGATGAAACTAGAAGAAACCATTCTGAGTGAGGTAACCCAGTCACAAAAAAGACAAACACAGTATGTACTCACTCATATGTGGATTTTAGACATAGAGCAAAGGATTACCAGCCTACAATTCACACCACCAGAAAAGCTAGGATACAAGGAGGACCATAAGAGAGACATACTTGGTTCCCTGGAGAAGGGGAAATGGACAAGATCTCCTGAGCAAATTGGGAGCATGGAGGGAGGGGAGAGGAAGTTAGGAGAAAGAGAAGGGGGAGAAAAGGAGGGGAGAGGTGGTCATGCAGGAACAGGAAGATGGAGACATGGAAAGAATAGAGAACAAGAAAAGAGATACCATAATAGAGGGAGCATTAGGTAAATGCCCAGAGAGCTACAAGGATGAACTCAACTAACAATCTAAGCAATACTGGAGAGGCTACGTTTAATGCCCTTCCATGATAATGAGATTGACAACTACCTTATATGCCATCATCCTAGAGCTGATGGAAGTAGAAGTAGACACCCACAGCTAAACACTAGCCAAACTCCTGGAATCTAGTTATAGAGAGGGAGGAGTAATGAAGAAAGGGGTCAAGACCAGGCTGGAAAAAAACCACAGAATCAGTTGACCTGAACAAGTGGGAGCTCATGCACCCCAGTCTGATAGCTGGGAAACCAGCATAAGACCAACCCAGACCCCTTGAATGTGGGTGTTAGTTAGGAGGACTGGGCAGTCTATAGGGCCTCTAGTAATGGATCAGTATTTATCCTTAGTATATGAATGGACTTTGGGTGTCCATTCCACATAGAGGAATACTTTATCAACCTAAGCCTTCTCCCAAATGATATGTCAGACTTTCAATACTACCTATGGAAAGCCTCACCCTCCCTGGGGGAGCAAAAAGGAGATGGGCTGATGTTGCTGGAGGTGATAGGGGAGGATGGGAGGGTGAGGGAAATGGGATTGACATGTAAAACAACTTCGTTTCAAGTTTAAATAAAAAAAGGAAAAAATCAATTAAATTTTAGGTTTGTTTATGTATGTGTATGAGTGTTTTTACTTGCATGCATGTATGATACTTTGTGCATACTGGTGCCCATGGAAGTCAGAAAAGGCATTGAATTCTCTGCAACTGTAGTTATGGATGTTTGTGAATTATCATGTGGGTGCTGGAACTGAACTACAAATTCTCTTAACTATTGAGCCATCTCTCCAACTCTAACTTTATTTCTATCTTTGCCTGCATGTATGTGCACAATGTGTGTGCCTGGTGTGTTCAGGAGTCAGAAGAAGCTAATGGATCTCCTACAACTGGAGTTACAGCATTTGCAAGGTGACTTGTGCGTCCTGGGTCTCTTAACCACTGAGTAGTCTCTCCAGTCACAACCAGTTTTGACATATGCATAAGCATTTCTTTTTCTTAATAATGTTTTCTTAATAATATTTTACTTTGTGATGTGTGATCGGTATTTAGTTCTTGTATTTAACAACAGCAAGTCATTGGCTATCTTTGGTTCTTTATTCCCCCACAGCACTGGTCTCTGGGGACACATTTCCTGAAGTGGATTCCAGGGTCAATGTTAGAAATGCATCAATAGTTTCTTTATATGTATTTATAACACTTGTTTCATGGGAAAATAAATTCTGGGTTTTTCAAACGAACTACACAAATAAAATCATCTCACATTGCTGCTTTAAAATTTTGCTAATGGTTATTTGGTCTGTGTTATGTAAGTTTGTATTTCTAAGTGTAGACATACTAAATTTCTCAGTCTTCGTAGGAATCTATTTTGTGTTCTTGGCTTTGGAGAGCTATGCTCTTATGCTCAGAGTGCAGGATTTCTGTTCCCCTCCTCTTCCCAGGATACTCTCAACCTGCAGTAAACATCAACAAAGGCATCTACCTCCATTCCATTGCTTATTTGTTTGGGTGGCACATGGGAGGGAGGCAGTGTTTCTGCACTAACTTTTCTCTAGAACACTCTTGTAGGCGGAAGGAGTAGGAAGCACTGTCAAGGCTGAGAAGCTGCTTCTGAGAGCTTTCAGGAGTTGGGAGGTCTCTTGTGGGCTGCTGTCTGTCCTTTACCAGGTGAAGCCACTGGTTAAATATCTTGCTAACAGAGTTCTCTGGAGGAGCAGAGATTGGGTTTTCTCACTGGAGCTTGCTGCTAACTCATGTGTACTTTTAAAAGCCTGTCGGGTTGCCAGCAAATATGCCCAGGACGAGATTGAAAGGAGAAAGGTACCAATGGTCCCCCTAATTCCTCCCCCTGTTCTTTTTTTCCCCTTCTCTCCCTCTCCCAGACCTTCCCCCACTTGAAAACAAACAAACAAACAAAAAAACAAACAAAAAACTCATTTATAAAGTGTTAAAAAAAAACCTTTCTTTTGGGGGGTGTGGGGGATTGATTTTATGTAGGCCAGGCTGGCCTTGAATCTTTATGTAGTCAAGGATGATCTTAAAGTTCTGACCATCCTACTTTCACTTTCTGGGTGCTGTAATTATGGGTGTGAGTGCCACTCTACCCAGCTTGTGCTGGGGATACTTGCATACTAGGCAAGCACAATAGCAACTAAGCTGCATCTTTTCTTTTTTCTTAAAGCTTTCTACTTCCTCCCTCTTTCTCTCTCTCCCTCCCTCCCTCCTTCTCTCTTACCCTCCCTCTTTCTCTCCCTTCTTCTCTCCCTCTTTCTCTCCTTCCCTCTCTATTTCCCTCCCTCTCTCCCTCTTTCTCTCCCTTCCTCCCTCCCTTTTTTCCTTCTTTCCAAGAGCCAGTACATTCCCTTTAAGGAAACACACACACACACACACACACACACACACACACACACACACACACACACACACGAGAGAGAGAGAGAGAGAGAGAGAGAGAGAGAGAGAGAGAGAGAGATTAGAAGACATCTGGGCTGCTGAGTTCTGGTTTAAGGCTTAGCTCAGGAGGCACAGTGATACTCAGAATGTGAGCATCCACTCTTAGACTAATACAGCGTAGGCCCTAGAGGGCATTCTTTTTTCAGCTTTGCCCATAGTCTTTAAAACCAACTTATCATTAAACCAACCAAGCAAGAACAAATGCTAAAGGAGATACTAGGGAAGGAGGAGCTTTCTACATGGCGGGGTGGGGGGGTGGGGGTGGGGTGTAAATGCCTGCAGCTGTTAAGAAAATCAGCGTGGAGGTTCCTCAGAAAACTAAAAATAGAATGACCATTTGATCCAGCTATACCACTCCTGGGAATATACCCAAAAGACTCTTAAGTCAGCACATCACAGGGATTCTTGCAAATCCATGTTTATTTTGGCTGTATTCATGACAGCCAAGCTAGGCTCCCATCAAATGAACAGATAAAGAAAATGTAGTACATACACAATGGAGTTTTATTTAGTCATCAAGAGTAACAAAATGCTGTTGTTAGCTGGAAAACGTACAACTGGAAATCATAGTAAGCAAAATAAGCCAGATTCAGAAAGGCAAATAAGATGGAACATTCTCCTGTGGAACCTGGGTGATATATATGTACACACACACACACACACACACACACACACACACACACACACACACACACTCACACACACCATGAAAGTTAAAGGGGGACTGTTTGGAAGGGAATGAATAGGAAGAAGGAAGGTGGACAGGAGGGGATAATGGGAATAAATATATTCAAGCTACATGATATTCTTGAACATGAATGTTACTATTGAAATCATTTTTTATAGTAAGTAATTATAATAAAAAATTAAAATGGGTAGGGAGGTATCTCCGTAGTACAATGCCTATAGTACTAAAAAATGAAGAAATAAAAATTGCTAAGAAATAACTCAAAGAAGTGTTCAACATCCTTGGCTATTAGGGAAATGGCAATTAAAACTACTTTGAAATTTTACCTCACACCACTCAGAATGGCTAAGATAAGGAAAAGACTGGAAGCAAATGTTGGCATGGCTGTGGGGGATGGGAACCCTCACTCACTGTTGGTGGGATTGCAATGCAGAGATAGATCAGTGTGGTGGAGCTAGACATAGATCTACTATGTGACTCAGCTATACCAAGGAAAGAGCTAGAATGGTGTACATGCCTACTACTTGGTAGGCTATTGAAGGGGGGATAACAGTGAGTTCAAGGCTAGGCTGAGCTACTAAAACTAAAATCTAAACCAAAACAAACAAAATGTAAAAAGATACATGCTAACTAGTCACAAAATGATACACCAAGGGCCAACACAAGTGCCTGCCATCACCCCTGCGGCCTTCCTGGATCCATCTCTTTCATCTCTCTTCTTCAGGCAATGTCATTGCCATCAGGCACCCACTGCAGTGACCCACGGTGCTGGATGGAGCTCCCTCCTAGGCAACTAGAGAGGTCTGAATAGGGCAGATTGGTTAAATTCGCATCTTTTGGGATAAAGGAATCATACTCTTTACCTCCAGAGAAATGCCTAACTCTATTCTGCTCTCTAAAGGGCAGGAACTCAGATTTATGTTTAAGCATTTCTCCTGTGGTGGTTAATCTTGTTCATCAATTTGATTGAATCTGAGCTCAATGAAGAGACACACCTGTGGATGAGTTTGTGCGGCTATTTCCAGGAAAGATTTACAGGGGTGAGGGTAGAGACGATCTTCTCCCAGAGAGGAGGGCAGGACCTCCTAGGCAACAGCCTAGATATAAAGAGGTTTGAGGGAAAAGCTAATCCTTTTGCCTGCCCACTTTTGCTCCTTCTGGGTATCATAATCCTTGCTTTTCAGGATGAGGAAAACAGAACACCGTGACCCCAGAGTCATGTACCTAGTAAGTAGTGTATCAGGATACAAAGGGAGTAACTGGGGTTCCAGAAGGGGATCTGTAAGGAGTGAGTCAAAGTTACATCGGATAACTTGGGAGGTAAGAATAGGGTTTTTTTGCTTGTTTGTTTATGACAAATATGCAACAGTTTCCTCTGCTCAGAAATTCTTTGAGACAATTCCTTGGCTCTTTGTCAGTCAGCGGACAGAATCATTTGACTGGCCATTAAACCTGCCTGTGACCTTGTCAACTTTGGCTACATTCATTTGGAAGGATGCATGCTCTTTGATACCAATGAATGATGTGGTTGGTTTTGGAGCATTTCTGTGATACAGACTGGCTGGTGTCATTCTGCTGAGACTGCATCTGCTTTCACCAAGTCTAGCAAGATAACAGAAATGGGTGAATGATTGTATATATGTATGTGTGTATGTACGTATGTATTATTTAGTTTTAAATTATGTATATATGTGTATAGGTATTGAATTTCCTGGAGCTGGAAGTACAGGAAGTTGTGAACTGCCTGGCTTGGATGTTGGAAGTTGAAACTTGGTCCTCTGTTCTTGCAGAGGTTCTATAGTGTTGGTTTTAGATGTGTGTGAATGAACTGTAAGATGGATGGTGCAGCTGAGCAGTGGTGGCACATGCCTTTTATGCCATCACTTGGGAGGCAGAGGCAGGTGGATCTCTGTGAGTTCAAGGCCACCCTGGTCTACATAGTGAGTTCCAGGACAGGCTCCAAAGCAATACAGAGAAACCCTGTCTTGCAAAACAAAACAAAACAAAACAAAACCAAAAAAAAAAAAAAAAAATGGGTGGTGCAGTGGGTAAGGTGGTTGGCCATCACTTTTGTAAGCCTTGAAATGTGATTGCAGTGAGTACTGACTGAGAGTCTCACTCCTAAGGGTTTTGTGAATCCCTGAGATGTAACCCACTGAAAGGTGTGAGTGTGAATGATGCATTAAAGAAGCAAGAGTCTGACAGCTAGTTGGGACCTCTGTGAGCAAGGGCAATGTGAGCAAGGGCAATGTGAGCAAGGGCGATGCTCACAGGACTCTCACAGGACTGAGAAAGAGGCACGTGAGCATGTGAATGAGTGAGGATAGGCAAACAAGCCAAGGATGAATGCACAGTTTATAATCTGGTGACTGTGAGGGTGAGACACACATGCACACATAGATGAGTTTGTGCATATACACATACACAAGCATACATGTACATACTGAGTTTTTGCACAGGCACTGAAGAGGAGCCACACCTTAAATTCTGAGATTTTGACAAAACTATACAGCAGCAAAGAAAATCAGATACCAGGGGTATGAGCTTCTAATCCCGGATATTTGAGCTCTAATGAAAAGCCCTCCATCTGTCAGTCCGGCCTCCAGGCACTGCACTGTATTCTCCCTGTTAGAAGTTTCCCACTATCACATGGGTGGTGAGAGTTTCATCTGGCTCTTGCTCAGCCACCCAGCACTCCAGTTGGAGCCCTGGGGACATACAGATCAATAACCTCTTCCTTGTTAACTGCAGCCTGAGTCACCTGCTGAGATAAGGATCCTTTCTCTAACCCTGGCTCTGCTTGTGGGGTCCCTAAGTGCCTTGGACACTTTTTGCCAGTATCTGCTCCCCAGTGTCTGAGTCCTATTCTCAGCTGTCACATAGCAGGACTGGGCAGAGCTTCCTGGCTTTGGTTTGGTTCTGCTGTGGCAAGTAGGACACCCCTGCTGTTGCTTATGGGTCTTCCAGAGCCCACTTCATAACCTGCTGCACAGTGGCCTCTCTGGTAATTTCCGTGAGTGATAGCACCTGCAGGCCCAGCTTGATCATCAGTGTACTCCACCCATATTGAGACATCTCTGTCTTTTAGTAAATCACAGCTGCAGCTGAAGAGTTCCTGGAGCGTGTGATCAATAGCCTGTGTAGTAAGTAATAAGGCTACCCCAAGTCCAATAATGCAATAGGCCCCAAAGGTAGAGCCCCTGGTTCAAGAAGTATTAAGAATTTCAATATGGAAAAAGTGCATCATTAAGTTGAGCTCAGAGTCCACAGATAGCTGGATGCCTCTGAAGCTGCCCTGGCTTTCTTTGTTTGCCTGGCCCTTGCTGTCTAAGAGAACATTACAGTGCAGACTGGAGCTTTGAGGAGGGTGAATGGATCTGAACAGAGGCCAGAGATCCTGGTCATTCCTGGACATTGAGAAGTGGTTGGTCATTAGGTTACTTTGAGACAACATTGTGGTGACTGCTTTTGGTTATTTTTTGAGATAAGAGTTTTTCTGTGTAGCCTCAGCTCTGCTGGAACTCCCTCTGTAGACTAGGCTGCCCTCGAAATCAGAGATCCACCTATATCTGCCTCTTGGGTGCTGGGATTAAAGGCACCCAAGAGCTGTTGATTTTAAAATACACATATTTTATTTATATTTTTAGTTACGTGTGTGTGTGTGTGTGTGTGTGTGTGTGTGTGTGTATTAGGCTGGTACACATGAGCACACTGTATTTGGAGGACAGAAGAGGGAAGATTTCCTGGAGATGGATTTATCGGCAGTTGTAAGCTACTTAGTATGGGTACTAGAAACCCAACAGAGTTTTCTGTAAGAATAATACCCATTCTTAACCATTGAGCCATCTCTCTTACCCCTATATATTCTGAGTGACTTTACAGATCTTTTTATAGTGAAGACACTGCCCTAAGTGAATGATCCTATTGTCACTATCACGGGCCCTGCACTGAGAGTCTCTGGTGCCATGAAAGCCTTAGCCAGATGGGTTTACCTGGACTTACAGGTATACTTCCACTACAGAAGGAGCTTTAAACTCAAGACAGTGTTGAAGCTCTGCTCATCCTGCTTGAGTGTGGTGTGGGTCCTGGTTCACTTGCCACAGTTCCTGATCTCTGTTGCTCTTTGCTTTTTTTTTTTTTTATCTTCAGAAGTGAGGAGGGAAACCCAGGGCTCCCAACAAGACTCCAACTCCCCTCTTCCTCCATGACTCCTGCATTCTCTAAGATTATCAACCCTGTGTCTCATTATGCCATCTGTCCCTGATGAGCCCCATCCTCACAAGAAGGCCCAGGTCATATGGCTGTTCTTTTTGAGTAAGAAAACTGCTTACTTCTTCAGACTACTATCCTGGCTTATTTTTATCTCCATAATTCTTAGTACCATGTTTCTAATCCACATTGTACTTTGTTTTGCTTGTATATCCTATGCATTTACTTCAGGAGAATGCACCCTTGTGTATTTTCTTGCGCCATAGTCTGTAGCACCTTGTAAATGATTACTAAAATATCTTGAATGAATGATTACAAAATAGAATTAAAAAATATTAGGTAAGCATGGTGGTTCATCCTTGCAATCCCAGCACTCAGAAGGCTGAGAAGAATGGTGTGAGTCTGAGACCATTCCGGAATACATAGTGTGATGGTTAGGGTTAATTGTTATCTTGAAAAAACCTAGAATGACCTGGGAGATGGGCTCTATCTTGATTGCATAATG
This sequence comes from Phodopus roborovskii, assembly GCF_943737965.1. NCBI lineage: Eukaryota > Metazoa > Chordata > Mammalia > Rodentia > Cricetidae > Phodopus > Phodopus roborovskii. Next base: position 104,494 of record NW_026125220.1, on the reverse strand, counting down.
AAGGTAGGGAGATCTGGACTGTGTAAAGATGAATGCATACATCAGTGCATTGCCCTTTGCTTTTGACTGATTGTGATGTGACTGGCTGCTTAAGTATCCTGCATCCTTGACTTCCCTGTAGTGGAGGGTTGTAACTTGGAAATGTGAGCCAAATAAACACTTTCTCCCTTAAGCTGATTTTGCCACAGTATTTTTTATCACATCAACAGTAAAGAAACTAAGATACATAGTGAGTTTCAGGTCAGCCTGACTTACAGAGTGAGTGAATCCCTGACTTGGTATGGAAGGGAGACTATAAACTACAGGCTAAATGATGGATCATGTTACTTTTTCTGAAAAATACCTCCTTCTCTTTACCACATGAGATGCATAGATCATACAGTCTCTAAAGTACAGGCCTTAAACAGATGCCAAACCTGGCTGCACCCTGGCCTTGGACTTCCAGCAACTATCCGTTTTCAGGACACTTGTTTGTCACATTATTTCATGGCTGACCCTATCCATTCCTTCTCCCACTGTGGTGGTTTGAATAAGAATGTCCCACCATAGACTCATATATTTGAATGCTTAGTTACCAGGTAGTAGAACAGGAACTGTTTGAAAGAATTAGAAGCAGCAGGTGTTGTGGCCTTGTTGGAGTAGTGCATCCTTCTTGGAGGAAGTTTGTCATTGGAGGTGGGCTTTGAGGTTGCAAAAGCTTACATCAGGCCCAGTCTTTTTGACCCTGCTGCCTGTGGATCAGGATGTAGCTCTCAGTCACTGCTCCAGCGGCATGTGTGCGTCATGCTCCCCACCATGATAAGGTACTAAAACTCTGAGATTGTAAGCAAGCCCCCAATTAAGTGATATCTTTATGAGTTGTTTTGTTCATGGTGTCTGTTCACAACAGTAGAACAGTGACTAAGGCAGAATGATTGTGTGTCAAGTTGACAAGGGGTAGACATGTGATGGCTATTCTTGGTTGTCAACTTGATAACATCTGGAATTAACTAAAACCCAAGTGGCTAGGAATACCTGTGAAAAAATTTTTTCTTACTTAAATAATTTGAAATGGAAAGATCTACTTTTAATCTGGAACTTTTGAGATGGGAAGATCTATCTTTAATCAGAGCCATACCTTCTTGTGGCAGCTCTTTTTTTTCCCCAAGACAGGGTTTCTCTGTATTGCATTGGAGCCTGTCCTGGAACTCACTCTGTAAACCAGACTGGCTTTGAACTCACAGAGATCCACCTGCCTCTGCCTTCTGAGTGCTGGGATTAAAGGTGTGCACCACCAACACCTAGCTCTTGCTTTTGCTGGCAAGTCCATTCCTTTATTGGCATTAGAACCTACTTCTTCAAGACCCTGGTGTATACTGAAGATGAGACATCCAGCCTCATGGGTTAAACAACTACTGGACTCTTGAGCTTCCATTGTAGAGAGTCACTGATGGACTGGCTGGACATAATGTGGAAGCCATTCTAATAAATCCTGTGTGTGTGTGTGTGTGTGTGTGTGTGTGTGTGTGTGTGTGTGTTCATTTTAGAAGCTTTGTTCCAGGAGAGAACCATGACTAACAGATTCAAGAAGGTTGCTTCTCAGAGTAAGTAACATTCTTCACCATCAACTTTCTGAACCTTTTGAGTTTTCTTTATGTCTCTTACAGTATTATAATTTGTGTTTATATATGTTTTGTTCTCCTTGTTTCCTCCAATTAACACAAGTGCCATTAAAGCAGAGGATGTATTTGTTCTTTTGCTAGATGTAGAGTCTGGAGCAGTACCTGTAAGAAGGGTATCCATGAATATGTCAGCTACTAAGTAAAGAGATGGGTGATGATAGCAAATGAAGGAATCAGGGGTAGCCACAATGATTTTAAAGTTGAGGGTATGTGGGCTGAAGGTGGTAGGCTGTGCCCAGCACATTGTTGGGAAGATCTGTTTGCTCTTGAGTATGTCTCAGTTAGGTGAAGAGTGAGCTAGAAAGATGTGTCTTTTGAACAAGAGTTTCAGAGAGCCGATTCGAGGCATATAAGAAGAATTTAGAAGAAGGTTAGAGAAGGAAGGACACAGTACCATGGTTCAAGGTGGGAGTATAAGTAGAAGAAACCAGTAAATAATGGTAGAAGAGCTGGAGAGTGCTGAGGTGTAGGCATGGCTCACTGTGTGCTCTTAGCTATCTGTTGAATGGATCATAGAGCAAACTCCCATCCCAACCCCAAGTCCTGTATAGTAATATCTACCCTAAGTAGTTATCCTGTGTAAATGACACTTGTTACAAATCATAGGTTGTCTTTGTCCTCTGTTGCTTTTGTAGACAGAGCCCTCTGCTTACTACTTCTGGGTCAGAGAGTACAGAGAGGTAGGGCACACATTGATCTTCAGCATGATGAACTAGTCTCACACAAATTTCTCCCACAGAAATGGTAAGAGGATTGTGCTTACAGGAGGAAAAGCACAGTCATTGATGGCAGTTATTTTTTAATTCAACTTAGTAGGGAGAGAATTAAAGCCCTGTCTCTGAGTGGAAGATTATTAAGTTTTCTGACCTCAGGGTAGGATCTGGTGAAGAGCTCTAGAGAGGGAGAAGGGCTTGGAATTTCATGATGATTTTCCTGTCAGGAACAAGTCAGGGATGAAAAGTGAGAGGGCAGACACTTGGTTCAAAGGAATTATAATGAGAAATGGATTTTTTTTTTTAGCAGAGTGTAATGAGGCTGCTGCAGAGGCTGCCTTAGGTCTAGGCTAACTTGGCATTCTAGGAAAAACCCCAGGGCTAAAGGGTCACCTGCAGGGGAGACTGTAGGAAATCTCAGTTCAGTGAAGTTCCCAGCACTGGGGAATTGAAAACATTACAAAAGATTGGGTTGGGGTTGGTTGTCTTTGGACTGTAGCTAATAAGAGGGGAGGGAAACACAAAACCTAATCTAGTAAATCTAGAGGAATGCATCCATGCTAACGGTTGGGGAGGATGTGGCTGTGTGGTGATAAATTAGGATGATTTTGCATGTTTTTTGGTATTAGTACAAGCTCTTAGCACTGTCTGTGGATGTTGTTGAACTGAGGAGGAAAGTGCTGGTGGCATTTTATTCTTTTTATTTTATTTTGTATGTGTGTACAGTTGAATGTAATTGTGTATGCGTACATGAAAGCCAGAGGACAACCTCAGATGTCTTACTAACTCCTTTGAGACATAATTTGAGCCTGGAGCTCATCAAGTATCTAGCTGGCCAGTGGGTGCCAGGGATCTGACTTTCTCTCCTCACTAGTGTTAGGATTACAAATGTGTGATATCTAGCATTTTTTACATGCATTCTGTTATTGAACTTAGGTCCTTATCCTTGCAAAGCATGCCTGCCTGCCTGTCTGTCTCCTCAGGCCTAGTAGGATTATATTTAATGAGAGTTTGAATTGGAACCTAAATAAGTATATGTAACTTTCTGACATGTAGGCTTATAACAGGTAGAGATAGCTTGGTCATGACTCTAGTGAAGCCATGCTGGCCTCTGACAATGGGGTTTGTGGCTCTAATAGGAGGGTGAAGAAAGAAAACATGCCCCTGTTGTTTTTATCATCTTTCCACTACCATTTCTGGTAGCCTTTTAGGTAGGTATAACAAGGAAGGTAGAAGTCTTGTAAATGCAGTCTGTAGTGTCATCAAGTACAAAGGCACAGGACTGATGCACCAGTAATGAAATGCACGAAGTGGCCCTTAGTTCTGCTTTAAATAATTAGACATTTGGAATCAGCACCATCATCTATTCCTGCCAATGCACTTAGCCACATCTGGAAGAATCTTTTTTCAAGTTAGGTTCAGAGATTCACATGGCAAACAGGTTGTAGGGATTTGGTGTGGATTCTTCTTAGGGGGCCATTGTTGGCCTGGAACAATGCCCTGTTCATTTTAACCATTGTGTACTATGTTTTCTAATACCATGTTAGTTCCTTTTACATCTCTGTGGACTAATACCTAGTTGAAGCAATTTATGTGAGGAAGGTATTTATTTTGGCCCAAGTCCATAGATACAGTCCATGACAGTGGTAGATAAGACATTGTAGCAAGGATTCCATCCATGTTGGTGGGAACTTGCAACACGTGTGCTCTTCAAATCTTAGCTGTAAGGAAGCACAGAGCTCCAACTGGAAACAGAGCCCACCTACAACCCTTAAGCCTTCCTCTGTATCCCTATGTCTTCAAGCCAGGCTCCATGCCCAAAAGCTTCCACAGACTCTCAAAACAGTACCATCAGATGGAGACCATCAGATGGAGCCTGTAGGGGACAGTTTTCATTTAAACTGTAGCACTGTTCCAGAGAGTGTGATCCATTTCCTAACAAGGATATGTAGACCCTTACAGAGGCTTCTGAGTCTTGTTATTTAGTGTCTGGCAGTGTTTTAGTTAGGTTTTTACTTCTGTGAAGAGACACCATGACCACACAATTCTTATAAATGAAGAAATTATTTGAAGGATCTCGCTTACAGTTTCAGAGGTTCAGTCCATTATCATCATGGTGGAGAGTGTGGTGGTATGCAGGCAGACTTGGCACTAGAGCTGAGAGTCCTATATCTTGATAGAGGCAACAGAAAGTTGACGGACAGTCACACTGAGGGAAGCTTGATCCCGCCTCCACAGTGACACACTTCCTCCAATAAGGTCATACCTCCTAACAGTACCACTTCCTTTGGGGGTCATTTTCTTTCAAACCACCACAGGCAGCTTCAGATCTCTGATGTTCAAGAGAATTCAACTGTTCTCTTAAACCTTAAAGGTCATCCTAGATATATCTTTGTCTTGTCTATTCTTTTTTTTTTAAAACAGACTTAATTCACATTATTATTATTATTATTATTATTATTATTATTATTATTATTACTATTGTATAAAAACCCTTATGTGGTGGCCTCAGCTTGAGCCTCGATCCTCTGAACAGAGACACTGATGTGGATTTTTACAAGATGGTCAATGAATTCCTGGTAGGGAGACTGTGAATATAGTCTTCAGAGGTTGGGGGTCAGGTGGCTGTAGGTCTTGGAGATGACATTGAAGGTGGCCTTGGTAAAGTTGTGCAGGGTGGTAGTGCAGCCTCTGGCTGATGTGTAGCAATCATCAAATCTGGCCATCATCAGTAGCTTATTGGACCCAGGAGGAGAGACTATGCCAGTGCCTCTGGGGGCGGGGATGAGATATAATAGCAGAGACACAATGGCTTGCATCTTGCATGGAACATTGTGGAGCTTGCCAATCTTGTTTCCCCCAGTAACCTCTCTGTACAGGGACAATGTAAAACTTGGCCAAGATAATGGCCTCTCTGATGGCAGTGGCTGTCTTGTTGGAGCACTTAACACCAAGACCAACATGACCATTGTAGTCCCCTTTATTCACAGAAGCCTTGAACCTGGTCTGGTGGTCAGCCTGAGTCTGCTTCTGCACTGACATGATCTTTAGAACTTCTTCCTTAGGATACACCCAGGAAAAAGTCAATAATCTCAGATTCCTTAATGGGCAGGGAGAACAGGTAGATCTCCTTTGTGTATTTTACTTGATCTTCATGTCCTTGACCAGGTGGCACAGCTTGGTGAGGGGGGTTCCATTCCTTGTGTTTGGCTTTGGCTTTACTTCACCAGTCTTGAGGCCTTGATCTCAGAAGCTTTTATGGGCCATTAACCTTATCCCCCACCCCCAAGGTCTCCGAACTGCTGCAAATTGTCTGCCATTTGGTGTTTCCCCCAAAGAAGCAGCCACTTGTCTTTATTCTTCATCCAGTTTAATCTTCTCCAAAGGCTTGTGATCAGGGATGTCCTGTCTGTATGCTGTGAATATATGTTTCTCTTATTGGTTTAATAAACACTGATTGGCTAGTAGCCAGGCAGGAATATATAGGTGGGGCTACCAGACAAGGAGAATTCTGGGAGGAGAAGGGCAGAGAGGAGCCACCAGAGAGACACCATGTAGCTGCAGGTCCAGGCATTCACCACTGAGCCAAGACTATGTGAAAATACTTGGATAAATAGAAATGGGTTAGTAATTAAGAGAGAGCTATCCAATAAGAAGCCTGAGCCATTGACCAAAAAGTTTATAATTAATATAAACCTTTGAGTGTTTATTTGGGACTAAAGGGTGGTGGGACTAGGCAGAACAAGAAACTCCATATATAGGCTTGAACTCTAATAGGGAGATTGTTTTCTGGGCACATGTGGTTAACAGGTCAGTCAAGGAGGATGTGAGCTAAAAAAAATATGGGAAGAAACTGCATTGTAGAAAGGCTAAAAGAGCAATAATGTGTTGGTCTCTTGGATCTTGAAGGTGAGGGAAAACAATTGAGCATATGTATTAGTCAGTTATCCCATTACAGTGACAAAATGCCTTGTAGCTTCTGGAAGGAAGGGTTTATTTTGAATCATAGTTGAGGGATAATCCATCATGGCTAGAAAAGCATGGTGGCAAGAGTGTGAGGTAGCTAGTCACGTTGTGTCTGCAGTGAGGAAAAAGAGAGAGCAGAGAGTAATGAATGCTGGTCTTCTGCTCACATCCCTTTTTTTTTCCTTTTATTTAGTATGAAACCCTGGCCTATGGGATGGTAACACCCACAGTCAGGATTAGTCCTTCCTACTTTGTTAAACCTATTAGGACATGTCCTCACAGACACGCCTAGAGGTATGTCTACTAGGTGATCCCGATCCAGTCAAATGGATGATGAGTAAGCATCACAACATGGTGATTTCTAAGCACTTTAAAAATGGATGAACTAGAAAACAAGATAAACAAGTGAATTGTGGTTTCTTCTGGGCTTTCTCTGTTCCCTCTTAGAAGCTGTAACGTGGAAGACTTCTGGAAGCAGGAGCTGGCAAGTGATGATCTGCTTCCTAAGTTTATGGCTAGGCTGCTTGAGTTGAACCGACTTCCTGAGTGACTCCTTTGGTCCAGCAGATCTCCTCTCTCATGTCTTGTTTCCAGTTCAAGTGTGAATCATGTTGTTTTCTACATCCAAAAGTATTTCCCAATCAGAATTTTCTCCACCGCTCCATCTCCAGTAATTGAGTTATTGCTTCCCTTGGTGACACAGCATAGCCTCCTCCTGCATCTGTCTGCTTCTTTTCTTGCCCTCTGATCTCACTGTTCACACACCAGAGGCTGCCATGGGTCAGCTAGAGGGTCACCTAATCCTGGCACAGAGAAGGAGACTGATGGAGGAGGATAGTGTGATTGGAACAGATTGCCTGGAAGGGGTTGACCTCTGGGCCTGGTTGGTAGTTGAAGCTGTTTTACTTATGGTAACTTAAATCTGTGGTTCTTAAGTGCAATTTTTTTCCAGGTTCTGCATTTGATTTGGCAATAAAAATGAAAAAGTATCAACCACACCCCCTTGTACCCCATATCAAATCAATTTAATTTTTTGTTCAAATCCTGCAGTGATTTTCCCAATACCTACCTGGCATGTTCTGGATGGCTGTTTGGTTCACTCCAATTCCACCCCTCATATGTTCCTGTCTTTCCAATTGTAGTTTGCTAATTTCTCAGAATCCCCAAAATGTCCCTGCCTCTGCACAGCAACCTTCTCCTCTAGATATTCTCAATGGCTCATCTCTTTTATCCTTCATACTCATGTATATTTCAGCATCACCTCATGGACTGCTTTCCTTCATCACCTCCCATAAAACAGGCCTGCTGTGTGTGTGTGTGTGTGTGTGTGTGTGTGTGTGTGCTGCAAACTCACCTTAGGTGTTGTTCGTTGTTCTTCAGATACCTACCTTGCTTTTGTAATTTTAAAAAAGCAAATAAGGCCTTTATTTATAGGCAAACTGCTGCAGAAGGGGTTCCTGTAAGAATCAGAGCCTGCTGTCCACTTACCACCTGGAGTATAAGGCAGAAAGGAAGGTCAGGCAAGAAGGCTGAGAGATTTCCTTTTATGTTTATTTGTTTGTCCCTTGATTGGCTGTTGCTAGAAGCACCAGGACCCTTTTAATGCGGGATCTTTCACTGGCCTGGAACTTGCCAAGTAAGCTGGTATGGCTCCCAGCAAACCCCAGGGATGTAACTAGTATCATGATTACAAGCATGCCTTATTATGCCTGGCTTTATGTGTTTGTTTATTTATTTAATCTATTTATTTATTTTTAGTGTGGGTGCTGGGCATATAACTCATGTCCTTTTGCTTGCACAGCAAACACTTTACCACCAGAACCATGCACCAGCTGCCCTCTGTCTCCTCCCTCTGTTCTGTTTCTCTTCAGGAAATTTCCCTTTTCTCTGCCTAGAACAGTGCTTTTGACATAGTACTCAGCAAAATTAAATAGATAAATGAATGAAAAGCAAACATATATTCAAAACTAATAGTGAGATAATTCCAGGTAGTACTTTTGTGTTAATTATCTTCTCTTAAAGAACACAGAGAAGGTAAAATAGGTCCTGAGCCATTCAGAGTCAGGCACAACTCTGAACAAAATGACCTGGAAAATTGAAATCAAACTCTGTTTTGACCCAAATAAAGCAAGAATAGCTTCAATTTTCTTCCTCACTTTGTCAGCAACAACCACGCCCTAGTTTGCTGAGAAAAATCAGATTTTAGCTAGATTTGGTTATGAATTGCTGCCTAACCAATGAGAAGTAAATAGAGTTTCCATTTTGTCTCTTTTAAAATGGAGACTTTTGATTTATACTCATGGCAGTTTATACACTCCAACTGTGTATATGTACCAAATTCCTTAAACAGAGAGCTTTTGTTTAGTAAATGCTTTGTCCAAATATCAAATGAACTCTTTATTCTTTCTGTACCTATTATATATAACAAGGTCTGGCTCATCTCTATTTTGAGGATATTTTCCTAAAGTATATTTGAAAGGGGACATTTTCCATAACCTCATGTGAGCCACCTTCTCACATAATATTGGTAAGATGTCACTTCTCCCAATTTGAACTGTAGATCCTGTGCAGTCTCAACCAAAATACCACCATGTTGGTTTGTGCATTTCAACAAACTGGTTCCACAGTTTATATAGACAGGTAAATGACTCAGAATAGCAGCATTGTTTTGCAGAAGAACCAAGTTGGAGAACTGGCTACCAAATTCCAGCTAGTGCTACCTAGCATCAAGACTTACTATAAGCCAAGAGTGTTTAAGACAGTATTGTTTTGGGAAAAGATTGGAACATAGGTCAGGGGGTCATAATAGAGAACTCAGGAATAGAACTTCACAAATATGATACTCTAGTCATTAATAGTTGGCCAAAGGCACCGGGGGAGTCTTTTCAATACTCTGTGTTGAACAATTAATGTCAACACACTCCAACTTAGTCAAGCCAAACCAAAACAAAACATTGACCTTTACACAAATTAACTCTGTGACACAGACCTAACTACAAAAAGCAAAATGAAAAGTTCAAGAGGAAACAAGAGAAAATTTAAGGTCTTTGGGTATTGTGACCAGTTTATATACACTAAAAATGTTCCTGAAAGAAAAAAAAACTAGACAAATGGTTAAAATTTAAAACTTCTTCAAAAAGTTGCTGTTAAGAAAATGGGAAGATTCACTGGATATCCATAGATCACCTGGCTACAGAAGCAGGCAGGCTAACTGCAGATCTCTACCTCTCCCTTCGTTCCTTTAAATCAACTCCTCCAGTTTCACCTCCAGCTCTGTAGCAAACCACCTGCTGCAGCCTCCCTCCCTGCCCCCATCTCCAGCAGATCAGTAGGTCTTCTCCACTTACATACCTTTCCTCCCCTCAACCCCCAGCTCCAGCAGGCATTCTCTGGGAACCCACCAACCACCCATGCCTGACAGAGAAGGGAGTCAGTGAGCTTCAGATACTCATGCTCCCTTCTCTCCTCCAATCCAATTCCCCAGTCTCATCCCCAGCCCTGTAGCAGATCACCTGCCTAAGTCTCTCCTCACTCTGCCCCATTCTCAGGGGACTAAGCAGATCCTTGTGGAACACCTGTCTTTCCTCCCTCTTGTGGATCCCTCAGCCTCATCCCTAAGCTCCCAATACCTAGAAACACATTGTATTTGGAAACCCCAGTGGCCACATCTGGCAGATTCCAGAAGAACTCTCTACCAGGTGACACACAGTACCACACTCTCCTAAGGACTAGAGAGAGCAACAGAAGCCAAGGAACAAAACACCACTCAACAAAGACAAGATGAGATACCAGTACCTGGAATTACAACCATCTCAAAGCTTAGACTCCAGCTCCAGGGTAAAAACATAGTCAGGACAACATGTCTCCACTAGAGCCCAGCAACCCTACTACAGTAGGCCCTGAGAAATGCAACATAGCTGAACTGCAAGACAAAGATCAGAAAATAGCCTTTATGAATATGATAGAGGTCTTTAAAGAGGAAATGAATAAACCCCTTAAGGAAATCTATGAAAACACAAACAAGCAGTGGAATGAAATGAATAAAACTGTCTTATAAATGGAAATATAGTCAATAAAGCTTATTGGAGTTACCAACCAATGTCTGATATGACTTAAGGTTCTGGATGGAATGGGAGGTGAGGAGGAACTGGGAATGGAAATTGTAATCAGGGTATATTATATGAAAATAAATCTATTTTCAATAAAAGATAATAATAAATGGAAAGATAAAGCATAGACTTAATTTATTTGCCAAATGCATGTGTGATGAATGCCTGATATCTGAAATTCATAAATAACTCGTAACTCAACAATAAGAATAACCCAACTAAAGAAATGAGTGAACATCTAAACAAATAATCTCTAAAAGAAGATACACATATGGTCAGTTAGCACATGAAAATATTCTCAACAGTGTTTTCCATTGGGGAATTACAAATTAGAACCACAAAAAGACACTGCCACATCTACATATTAAAAGAACCATGATAAATAAATCTCCCACAATTCCTAAAGTCATGAGACTGTAAGGCAATAGAAATTCCTTTGCTACTGGTGAGAATGAAATTTGCCACAGCCATTTTGGCAGTTCCTTTGGAAGGGCCTAGAACATCTCTCTTATATTATTTTATCGATAGCTCAATTTCTTCTCTTGGTGCCTTTTGGTAAGAAAACATTTGCTATAAACCATAAGATTTTCTACAAACCACAAGATTTCATGTGGTAACACATAAGAAGGAATTTGGATATGACAGTTCCAGGATGGCTGATGACAGCATGCTGTGCTGCTCCTGGCTTTGCCTTGTTGGAGCTAGAGGGTGCTGTGGCTTTGAACACAGTCTTTTCTCTCCAGCAGAAATTAGCTGGAGAGGTTCTTCCATCAGCAGAGAGATCATCTTGGATATGGGCCACCACAGGGTCTCACAGGTTCCTGAGTTCAAACTCAATCCGTGGTCCTGTTTCTCAGGAAACAGAGAGGGGACATCTGTGGCTCATTCTTGTACATTGGGCATAGCAGCACCTGCCATATGAACATGCCTAGGGTTCAGCTGTCAAGGAAGAGGTGTGAAATGGAGTGGCTGTTGGGAGAGCAGGCATAGTATCTGCCACCTAATTGATTTCTATATATTTTACAGTTGGCCTTCCAATGATGAAGACAATACTCTGGGGTTGGGGGAGTTAGCTCAGTGGCCGAATGCATACCAAACAAGTGAGAAGAAATGAGTTAAGTCCATAGCACAGAAAGAAAGATTTCATATCTCATAAAACTTCAGTTTCCAGTGTTCATGTACATTGCTTTGTTCAGTTGTCATTATAACCACAACAGAGGCAGAGACAACTTTTCTTCTCTGACAGTGAAAGAGAGACTTTGGGTGGTAGTGGTTGTGGTGCTGGGATTTGGCACAGTTGGTAGAAGCCTAAGGAACCTCTACCAGTACTGCTGGATCCTTGACTATGCCATAGGAAAGATTGTCCAGATGGGTCGGAATGAAGCAAAGTTAGTGAGTTCATTAAGCAGAGAAAGAATGTGCTTCAGATTTAAGTGGAGGGAGGGAGAGAGAGACAGAGAGAGAGAGAGCACTCCAATTATTTTTACAATAGCTGCATATATGATTCTGTGGTTTTCTAAAAATACTTACAGATAATTTATGACTTAAAAATTAAGAAAAGTTTAAACATTGAAGTTTGGGGCTGGAACTGTAGCTCAGTTGGTTACACATTTGCCTACCATGAATGAGGCTCTGATTTTGAGCCCCAGTACCTCATGAACTGTGCATAGTGACACATGACTACTCCCAGCCTTTGGAGGTCGAGACAGGAACATCAGACGTTCAAGATCATCTTCAGCTATCTAAATAGTTTTAGGTCATCCTGGGATACATGAGAGTCTGTTCCAAAAAAAAAAAAAATACTTTTAAGTGAAAGTTAAAAATTAAGTTGAAAGAGGTAATTCACTTGTTCTTCTCAAATAATTTCATTTTTGTCAATGAAATCATAAGGTGATTTTATTGCTTAAGTTTAAGTATGAGAGAGGAGGACTACTATAGTTAAATCAAGACCATAATCATTCTGCCTATGTTGTCCTTTGTCAGTGGTATATGTGTGTGTTGTACATATATGTGAATGTAGATGTGTGTACCTATGCACATACAAGAAAAGGCCAGAGGGGGATGTCAGATATTTTCTTCTGTCACTCTCTACCTTATTGCTTTGAGACAAGGTCTCTCACTGAACTGAAAACATACCTTTTGGACTAGGCTGTCTGGCCAGTAAGCTCTTGGGATCTACCTGTCTTCACCCCACATTTCTAGGTTATGGCACATAAGACACACTGAATTTTTATGTGGATGCTGGGGATTTGATCTCAGGCCCTAGGATGCTTGGACAGCAGTACTCTTGATCTCTGAGCCATCTCCCCAGTTTTATTTGCTATTTTTAAAACATCCGTATTTGAGATGTCTTCAGGAAAACAAAAATTATCTCTGTAAGTAGTTTTGATTTTATCAGTTGCATTGAGATTTCTGACTCCCACTTAGATTTTGGAGTAGGAACTTCTCCCCATTTCCATGTCCCATAATTGTCCTCATCTTTGTATCACTCAGTAGGCCCTGAGTGAGTCGGTCTTGGAGTTTTTCAGAGCTTGGAGTAGATTGACAGCTTTTGACATGAACTTCCTATACCTCTTTCACTCTTCTACCAGTATATGCAAAACACCTGGGAGCCTATGCATGGAGCTATCCTGGAAGTTAGGGCCATGCTTTCTGTTCAGACAGCACCCAGTGTTCTCCACAGATGGTGATTGCTGGGTGCTGGATGGCTGAGTGCAGGCTGCTAGAGAAGGAGTGGGTGGTGAGGCAAAATTTTAACACAGACAGGTCTTGTGAAAACTAAGCAATGCCTGGACAGAGGATGATGTCTCCCAGCTGGGGTCCAGATGGAGGCTGCAGATGTGTGAAGGCTGCATCAGCCTACAGGGAATCCAAATGCTCTAAGAGGCATCTTAGCCGTCTAATTCTCTGTCAGAAGCAGCTCCAAGACAGGATCCAACCATTAGTGTGCCCTCCCTCTTTTTCTCCCCCCTAACCCCTGTCTCTTTGTCTTGTTCTGTGTGTATGTTGATATATATGCATATGTGTAGGCCAGAAGACAAACTTGGGCAACTTACCTCAGGCACCAGTCACCAATTCTTTTTGAGGCAGGGTCTCTCAGTGATCTGGGACTTGACATTCAGGCTAAGCAGGTTGGATATATGTCCCAAATTTCCTGTCTCAGATTTCCCAGTGCTGGAATTGCAAGTGTACACCATTATGCCAATCATTTTTACATGGGCTCTAGGGATCAAACTCAGGTCCTCATGCATGCACGTTAAGCATTTTACTGATGCCACCATCTCCCCAGTCCCATTAGTTTGATGCTTATGTTTGAGATCAAATAAGGGGCGGAACTAACTACAACTTTGGGGGAGCACCCAGAAACACAGAGCCACAGATAAACACATCTGCCTACTTCATAGAAGTAGATGACATGGGAGCTCCCAGGATTTTCTTTTTTCTTTTTCTTTTTTTTTTTTAAACAGTCAATAAGTGACCTTTATTTCCTTCTTAATGAACACTCAAAGCCTTTTCCTGAAAGAATTGCAGCAGTTTCTTCCCAGCACTAGGTAGCAAAGGCAGGATTAACTGTGATTAATGCAAATCTCAATGACATCACACTGTTGGCTCCACCCAGCTCAATATAACTTTTCCAAATTCTATCCAACAAATCTGGTCTGTCTTCATTCACATGACATGAATCAATGCATCCTGAGTATTTTTTAAATTTAATTTATTATTTTACATGTCGATCCCAGTTTCCTCTCCCTCCCTCTTTTCCTCCCGCCCTCCTTTTTACCCTCTCTGCCCCCTCACATGCATCCTGAACACCCTCCCCTCCCATTCCCCTACCCCAATTCCACAAGTAGGGCAATGCCATCCAGGTGGGGTCATGTAGGTCTGTCAGGTCATTTGAAGTAGGGACTAGAACTTCTCTCCTGTCTCTAGGTTAAGGCAGTATCCCTCCATGGGGGTGTGTTCACAAGGTCCTTTTGTGCACCAGGGATACATTTTGGTTCTACTGTCTGAGATCCCTTAGACTGCTCAGTCCTTCTAGCTGAGACCCATATTCAGGGGGGCCTGAGTCAGTCCCATGCTGGATTCCCAGCTATCAGTCTGGGGGCCCGTTAGCTCCTCCTTGTTCAGGTCAGCTGTCTCTATGTGTTTCTGCAACCTGGTCTTGTCCTCTCCATCTGTATCTGGATTCTAGTTCGACTCAGTGTTTAGGTATGGGTGTTTGCTTCTGTTTCCAACAGGTATTAGATGAGGGCTCCATGGATAAGTTAGTTGTTGATCTCACTATCCGGGAAGGGCATTTATGGTAGCCTTTCCACGGTTGCTCAACCAGCTGGTGATCCTTTGCTCTAGGTCTAAAATCCATATATGAGCGAGTACATACCATGTTCCTCTTTTTGTGACTGGGTTACCTCATTCAGGATGGTTTCTTCAAGTGCCATCCACTTGCTTGCGAATTTCAAGATTCCATTATTTTTTTTCTGCAGAATAGTATTCCATTGTGTAGATGTGCCACATCTTCTTTATCCATTCTTCAGTTGAGGGGCATCTAGGTTCTTGCTATTACAAATAATGCTGCTATGAACATAGTTGAGCACATGTCTTTGTTGCATGGATGTGGATCATTTGGGTATATGCCTAAGAGGGGGATTGCCGGGTCCTGTGGTAAACTAATTCCCATTTTCCTGAGGAACCGCCATACTGATCTCCAAAATGGCTGTATGAGTTTACACTCCCACCAGCAGTGGAGGAGTGTTCCCCTTTCTCCACATCCTCTCTAGCATGAGTTGTCATTGTTGTTTCTAATTTTAGCCATTCTGGCAGGAGAAAGATGGTACCTCAAATTTGTTTTGATTTGCATTTCCCTGATAACTAAGGATGTTGAGCATTTTCTTAAGTGTCTTTCAGCCTTTTTGATTTCCTCTATTGAGAATTCTTTCTTCAGTTCTGTACCCCATTTTTAATAGGATTATTTGGTGTTTTGTTGACTAGTTTCTTGAGTTCTTTGTATATTTTGGCGATCAGCCCTTTGCCAGATGCAGGATTGGTGTAAATCTTTTCCCAGTCTGTGGACTGCTGTTTGGTCTTGTCCACTGTGTCCTTTGCTTTACAGAAGTTTCTAAATTTGAAGAGGTCCCATTTATTAATTGTTGATCTCAGTGTCTGTGCTCCTGGAGTTATGTTCATGAAGCAGTCTCCTATACCAATTTGTTCAAGGGTACCTCCTATTTTCTCTTCTAAGAGATTCAGTGTGGCTGGATTGATGTTGAGATCTTTGATCCATTTGGACTTGAGTTTGATCCATTTGGACTTGACATGGGTCTATCTGCAGTCTTCTACATACCATCATCCAATTGTGCCAGAACCATTTGTTGAAGATACTGTCCTCACCCCATTGTATTCTTTTAGCTGTTTTGTTGAAACAGCTAAAAGAGAGAGGTGTTCATAGGTGTGTGGGTTAATATCAGGATTTTCAATTCGATTCCACTCTGCTCATTGCTTACTGTCTGGTCCTTGACCTGGGTCCTCACTACCTGTCAACCAGCAGGAAAATTACCAAGTAATAAATCCACATGTTTCATGTAGTAGTCTATACTGAAAAATTTCTTTGTCAAAGTGTTTTCAATACACATATTAAAAGGTACGCAGATTTAAGACCACTTAAACCATGTCTTACTCTTGAGACTTCATAATAAGTAAATGTGTCTAATCTTTTGACATTGTGACACAATGATGTCATCTACATGTTCATACTGGAGAACCATGCAATGGATTTACAAAAGGTACAAGTGGCTTTTAGGATTCAGAAGAGACTGGTTCCAGGAAAAAATTCTGTTAATGCTGAAGATCCTTCCTGAGGTACTTGGCATATGACCTGTGCCCATCTTTCTGTACACTTTAAGCCATCTCTAGGTAGGTTATAATACCTAATACAATGAGAATCTGTGTAAGTAATTATAGATCGTAATCTAGGAAATAAGGACAAGGAAGTACAAAAAAAAAAAAAAAAAAAAAAAAAAAAAAAAAAAAAAGGTCTGTGCATGCTTTGTAGAGATGTAATTCTTCCCCGGGGTATTTTTGATCTATAGTTGGCTGAATTCATGGATGAGGAACCCAAAGATACAGATGGCAGACCAGCTTTATCTAATTTGGTAAAAGTTTAAAGAAGAAAATATACTAAGATCATACTTTCTCTGAAAGGAGGAAGGAAGGAAAGAAGGGAGGAGAGAAGCCAAAAGGGGTGGGAAGAGTGGAGGGAGGGAGGGAGGAAGGAAGGATGCGAGAGATGGCAGTGAATGGATGCCCTTTGTGTTTATTCTTAACCTTTAATCCTTTCTTTAATCTGATCCTCTTTCCCCTCAATCTTGTCTCTAGGCTCTAAATCCATGAGATTAAAGTAAAGTTGATGTCATTTATTTTGGACTTAAACTCCAATTTTCTTTGTAAGTAGGGATCTTCACATTTCCATCCATTGCAGCAGATGTGAGAGCTTGCAAATCTAGTTCCCTAAACATCAGCAAACCCCACAGGCCTGGGAGACTGCTGCAGGTAGATTCAGTCACACATTGCAAATTATAAGTCTAACTCTAAAGCTGGAGCCTGTTTGCTTCCTCTGTGTGTCTGTTGTTTGTGTTCCATCACTCAGGCCCCCTGGAAGTAGAGAACTCTACTGTGGTCATGGTGGGGAAGACACGATGGCAGGAGTGTGAGGCAGCTGGTCCCATTGCATCTGCAGCCAGGGAAACATGGAGAGAGGAAACTGGTACTCAGCTCACTTTCTTCTTTCTATTCAGTTTAGAACCCCAATCCTTGAGATGGTGCTGCCCATAGTTAGGATACATTCCCATCTCACTTTGTCCAATCTGGAAACCCTCACAGACATCCCAGAAATTTGTCTTCTAGGTAATTCTAGGGCCTGCCATTTGACAATATCAACCCTCATTATGATGTGAGGCTTCTTCCAGTAAAATGTTGTGATGGGGCTGGATGTGTACCACCATGCTTGTATAAGAAGTAGGTTTTGGATTTCGTGTGTCTACTGTTTCCCTCTGTTGCTTTTTAGAGAGTGCCATCGGTTCTGTACAGAGGTAAGTGGTGTTTTCTTGGGAGGCACAAGACATCAGTGTCATGCCTTAGGGTGGCATCAGAGGCTTTTTTGACTTGTAGAATTGTGTCTGTTACTGTGCTAAATAATTTTGTGTCATCACAGGTTGGTGTAATTTAGAAAGAGGGAACTTCAGTTAAGAAAATGTCCCATTGCATTGGCCAATGAGAAAACCCTGACTAAGACAGCTACCCAGAGGCTAAGAATCCTTGGAAATTTGATCCTGCCAGGCATGAGAAATGTAAATATTTCACATCTAAAAACCTTAGGAAGTTGGACCATGTGTATGCCAGTCCCTTCAAGGATGTTCTGTGTCATAGAGAAACACCATAGAGTCTTCTTCATTGTGGTCCTGGTTTGCATACTGAAGTACTATGGGATATGACTGATTGGTTGCTGTGGTTATGAGTCTGTAGTAACTAAAATACTGGCTTTGCTCCTTTGGGAGGTTATGAGCAGTGATGAGTCATGTTGTATGAGGGCAACATTTAGTTTTCTTAGTGTTTTATCTTAGGATTGAACCTAGATTCTGCCCACTCATAAACTTTTCCTTCAAAATTGACAGAGACCACATAATAGTAATTATTTGACTCTTTCAAATTATTTTTTGAGTATTTACTGTCATGCCTTCAAAGATTGTGATTAATGGCCATTTCTTGATTTCTGTCTTCAGCACTATCAGTTCACACTCCATTATGGAACACGGTGACATGACTATCTTTAACTCCTTTTCTTCATCACAAACATCCATCTATTTGTTTTTTACCCACCTAACTCTCCAAATACCAATTTATACCATAATTTTGGTGATTTACTATGAATATTTAAATACTACTCAAAGCTGAGCCATGTAGAAAACAATCACTTTAAATATCATGAACCTTTTTTTTTTTTTTTTTTTTTTTTTGCTTTTCCTGAGTCAACTAGGATTGCTTGCTAGCTTGTTTTCTTAATTTCTGTCTCTTCAGGCCTATTTAGCCCTGAGCTCTCTGTCAATGTCATAATTTTTTTCCTTAACACAGTGTATACAGCAGGCACTATTCATTTCATTGATTCTTTGTAGTATACTCGAGTCTAAATGGACTGTCTTTTTTAGTGCCAGGAGCCTAGTTGTTACATTGGCCCATGTTTCTCATATTTGTTATTTTTTCAACACTGTGACCAAATACCAGAGAAAAACAACTTAAGTTGAGGAATTATTTATTTTTTTGGCTCATGGTTTCAAAGGTGTCAATCCATGACCCTTTGCTTTGTTTGTTCTAGGGCCTAAGGTAGAGCATCCTGGCAGCAGGAACATGTTACAGAGGTTGTTCATTTCATGAGGGACAGGAATGAGAGGGAGAAAGCAGGGAGGAAGGGGAAGAGGAGGGGAGGGAAAGAGACAGAGAGGGAAGAGAATCATCAGGGCAATATCTCCAAATATTTCTAGAACTTCCCCAAGTGGCACCATTACCTGGGGGCCGAGTGTTTAGCACATATGAACCTTTGGAGGCCACTCATGCTCAAACTAGCACTTTGTTCTCAACTTTCCTAGTTCCCTGTTTCCTGGGATTACTTTTTATTTATTTCATTGTCTTGATAGAACAGATATGGAATAATACCCATAGTGGTTGATGTTCAGTAGGCCATGACAGGTGAATTTGTAAGGCTTCGCACATCCTAAAACAGAAACATTTATTTTACTTCACCACAAGCTTAGCCATTTGATGAGGTATAGTGTTCAGTACTGGAAATAACATTTCTTTCAAAACTAAGACATTTTGACATTGTTCTGTATTTCTGTGTCATTTTGATTTCTGTCTGCTTCGTTACTTGTCCCTAGTATTCTGAACTTTCATGACAGTATCCTAGATACTTACTTGTTCCCCTTGAAAGGAAACTCATGTCCTTGACTGCTAGAAAATTATGTTTTTGTGTTGATCATATCTTTTTTTCCTCTCGCTGTGTCTGAACTACTACTCTGAGTGTCAGAACTCCTAGATCAACACTCATCTCCATGCTTTATCTTCTCAGAAACTGTTTCAATTTTGTCTTTCATTATATCTGCCAAATTTCTCATGTTTTAAAGTTTTTAAAGTTGAGTTCTTTTTCTGTCTTTGTGTGTGTGTGTGTGTGTGTGTGTGTGTGTGTGTGCCCGCCCTTTAGGAAGCATCCTTTGGTTTTATGGAAGCAATGTGCTTTTTCTATGTTGATGTTAAAGAATGTTTAGAGTTTTCTTCCTATATAGCCTTTGCTTCTTTAATTTCTTTTGGATCTTAGTGCCCATGTTAGAAACTTTTCTACCATGTCTGGTGATTTGGGCCATCTGCTTCCACTTTAGCCTAAGGTATTGTGGCAGTTGGAAGATCTTTGTTGCCTAGTGGTTCTTGTGAATTTGTGGGTTCACTGCAGGGGGGTGTAGCTGGGCTGTTGTAACTGGGAAACAGTGTCAGAGGGTAGGGAACTTTTCATGAAGAACATGGGTTTGGTTCCTCAGAGAAGGATATTCTCATGTTCATGGAGCTGGGGCAGGTCTTGCTGCCAGCATTCACAGAAACTCCTAGATTCCATGAATAATGAAAATAATCCATTTACTTTCAGTGTGGTATATTCATGCCTAGCTGGGTCTTGATCTTCAGAGTTCCCCTTAGATAATGAACCACAGGTCTATTCCTGGATATGGGGAATCAGTGATTAGATTCATGTTCTAACTTGTAGGCAATTCAGCACCATTTAGTTTAGACTCTGACAAATACACATCCACACATTCAAGCAGAAACACATGCACACATGCATATACATAGAAAACTCAAACATACACAGACATACTCATGCACAGACACTTATATCTGCACACTCTCATGCTCTCACACTGACATATGTTCAGTCATATACATACACTTTAATATACTCACAGACGTGTATAAACATACACTGAGAAGCATACAATCACATCACATATCAATACTATATATGTGTTTGCATGTACACATACAAGTATATGTCCACATTTATACACACATAGACATTCACACATAGACATACATATACACATATAAGTTCAGTATCACATGTGCACTCACACAAAGACATAAAAACGTTGGGGAGAGACTTAATATGTAAATTGCAACAAGCACCTGCTTCGGAGTATTTGTTTACACTGTGAAGATGTGTCTTTGCCAAGGTACCTTCTGATTGGTTTAATAAAGAGCTGGATGGCCAATAGCTAGATAGGAGAGGTTAGGTGGACTTTTGGTGACAGAGTGGCCTCTGGGAAGAAGGAAGGTGTTGTTGCCAGCTAGATGTGGAGGAAACAGGATGGACAGTGTGGAGATGGGGTAATGAGCCTTGTAGAAGAATGTAGATTTAAAAATCTGGGTTAATTTAAGTTATAAGAACTAGTTAGGAACAAGCCTGAGTTTCATAATTAATATTAAGTCTCTGTGTCATTATTTTCAGACTTGCAGTCCTGATGAGAAAGTAAAACTACAAGCATGCACTGAAGGTCAGACTCTGGAGCAATGTACTTAATACACAGCCTTCATGCTTTGTTGTGTTTTATACTTAGGAGTGAAATAAATAGCAAACCAGACTACACATATGCAAACAAGATACTAAAAATTGCTGGGATGAAAATAAAACAGAGTGTAGGATAGTGTTTTGAGATGGGAGAGAGGATCCTCTTCTCCAATGTGACTTAGAAGGTCCTCTCTCTCTCTCTCTCTCTCTCTCTCTCTCTCTCTCTCTCTCTGTGTGTGTGTGTGTGTGTGTACACATAACTTAAGTGATTTCCTCTATTGATGTAAGATTCAGCCTAGAGGTCATCAGTTGCTCCTAGTCCTAGGCAGCATGCCCCAGGGATTATTTTCTGTCTCTACCTCCAGAGTGCTTGGGTTATCAGTGATCGCCATGCCTACCTATCTTTTTTACATGGATTCTGGAAATCTGAACTCTGGTCCTTCATGGTTGTCTGGCAAGTTATTCTTCTACTGAGCTGTCTCCTCAGTCCAGGAAAGGTCTTTCTGAGGTGGCTGTGTCAGTGTCTACTTGAAAGGCTGCAGAATAGTCAAGCCCCCCAGTCAGAACAAATAGGCAAATGGACAATTTACAAGACCTGATAGGAATCAGGAGAGTTATGGCAACATACTGAGATTTCCAAAGATGCAGTGGGCTGGTTAGGGGATCAGGAAGTGTGGGAAAGTAGGAAAGTCACTCATAGTGTGACTTTCTTTACACCCAGACATCACACTGAATTAGTGAATTTTATCAGGCGTGTAAACGAAAGAGAAAATGTAAGGGAAGAAGGATTTATTTTGGCTCTTAGTTTCAAATGGGTCAGTCCATGGTTTCTTGGCCCCGTGTCCTGAGGCAAAATGCCATAGTGGTAGGTGAGTGTAACTGGGCAGATGGTGAACAGGAAGCAGAGAAATGGAATGATGTGCTTAGCTGCCTTTGTTCTTCCCTCCCTTTAATTTCATCCAGGTCCCCAGCCCATGAATGTGGTATTAACACAATCAGGATGGGTCTTCCCACCCCAGCTAATCCTCTCTAAAAACACTCCCCACAGACAAGCCCAGAAGTGTGCCTCACCAATCTAGCTGACTCTAGGTCAGTAAAGCTGACAGTGAAAAGTAACTATCACATTAATGACCTTGGAATATTTTATTCACATCCAAGTTACTACATTGGGAGTTTTCTTAGATTTGGGACTAGGCAGAGCATGGGGACAATAGATGCTGTACAAACTCCATCCATGAAAGCATCTGTGTTTTCTGATGTCCTTCTCTCCACCACCATGGTCTCTGGATGGCCTGGTCAGTCATATCAGCTGGATGACTACTGTCTGACACTTCCTTAAATGGAAAGGCTGTCAAATGTGGCACTCTACCTCTCAGGAGGGTAGCTGCTCTGTGTCCTCTGTCAACCCTGTCTGCTGACAGGGTTGTACCCACAAGTTCTGACAAAGCTAACGAGGAGACACTAACTTCTTTTGTCCCTGGAAGGCGGCAGCTACGCAGAATGGCCTCTTATCCTGTCTTTGGCTGTCAGCCTTTTACACACCAGAATCCTTGTTTACCCTATGAACTGAGGGTGACTGATAATATTCCAAGTCACACTGTGTGACTCCAACACAGAGAGATGGGGATGGTGCACTGTGCTCTGTCTAACACCAGGCGTGATCTTTCAGCACCAGAATGCCTGGTGACAAAACAAACGAACACAAACCCCAACTTTAACAGGTTGGTTTTTCCCCCCCTCATAGCTCTGGGAAAGAAGAAGAAAACACAAAGAGTTAAATAAGAAGCATTCTCATAGCCACTTTTTGGATATGTATATGGTATATGTGTGTGTGTGTGTTTGTGTGTGTGTGTTTGTATGTGTGTAGATATGTTTGCCTGTGTGTATACAGGTGGAGTAATGTCAGGAATCGTTTTCAAGCACTCTTTCGCCTTATTCAATGAAGTAGGACTTTCAATCAAACCCAGAGCTCAAGGATGTGCTCTGGGGATCTTACCAAAGAAAGGATCCAAGCTTGAGTCATCACACTTGCCCTTCACTGCTGAGTCATCTCCATAGCCACCCCCCCTCCTCATTCTTTTGAGACAGAGTCTCTCACTGCACTCAGAGCTTGCTGTTTCAGCTAGCTCACCTGGCCACTGAGCTCTGCAGATTGCCTTGTCTCTGTCCTGTCCCAGATATCCTGTTTTCTGGCAGTTTCCAAGTCTGGGACAATTAGGCTTTTGCATTTATTGGCAAGAGCTGAGAACTGTATTGATTTGATTTGGTTCAAGAATAAAGGAAACCCAGGAGTCATGTTCTCCTAATTAATTTTTCATATCCCGTGACCACTAGTGCTTCTACAGACAAGTGAGGCCAGCAGTGATTTTTCTGATACTTTCTAGATGTCTGAAGACTCCTCTTGTCTCCTAATCCTCCATAGCCAGGGAAGGGACACAGCTGTCTTCTCAAGGATGATGGATCTGAAAGTAATTGGGGTTGGGGAACAGAGACAAAGTCAGATAGACACACAGAGAAGGTTGAGTAGTTAAATCTCATAGTTGACCTTCTTGAGTGACCTTCTTGAGATGAAGATAGTGTGACTTTCATTTCCTAGCAGGGAAATGCAGGAGTCCAAGGTGCCCAAAAGGAGCCTCTCAGTGACAAATAGGATAGGTACAATGTGAATGGTGAGTTTCCTTTAGTGCACTATGACTGCTCTGTACCATGGGGTCATGAAGATACTGATGTGCGTCACTATTTGTCATCAGTAAACATCTTCTCTTTATCAGTGAGGTCCTGCAGGTCTTGCTTTGCAGGGCTCTGGTATGTGGCAGGGCACAGCCTCTCTGTGAGTCATCAGAGAAAGCACATGTTTCACTGCCATGGAGTTGCTGATGTTTGTTTCTCCACTGGCTTGTGAATGCTTTCAGAAGAGTAATTCTGTCCCTATACCTAGTTCCTAAGCTCTGTCCAAATGAACCCCCAAGCCAGTTCTCTAATAGATAAGAAATAAAGAAAAGTAAATATGACCTCAAATTTTATCTTCCCTGGAGATCCTAGTCTTGGGCATTTTTGTGTCTAGAATTTGGTTCTGTATGAATGCAGGACACAGGATTTGAGGAAGGAGTACCATAGTTTGAATCTAAAACGCTCCCCCAGGCTTATGCTTTAAATACTTGTTTCCCAGCGGGTGCTATTATATTGTGTGGCTGTGGAACCTTTAGGAGGTAGGGCCTGGCTGGTGAAGTAGAACAGAGTGGTAGGTCTTTAAAGGCAATACATGGCCCAGTGTTGTGGCCTCATTCTCTGTTTCCTAGTCTACTACCATGTGAACAACCACAACTACACACTGTTGTTGCCGTGGACTGAGCTTCTCCCTGCCTGCCCTGCTGTCATCCACTGAAGTCTCTGGATCTGGAAGCCATACGTTTCTCTTTTAAGTTGTTTGTGTACGTATTTTGGCAACAGTGGTGAAAGGAAAATAGAGTTTTCCCAATGGTGGGTCTTTCTGCTATGAATAACCTGTTGCCTCACTTCCTGGCTTCTCAGTGCAGTTGACAAGGTCCACACTGAACCAAGAAATGGTCCTTAGGAATCATCTGGTGCAGTCTGCTTGTTGTCTTCAGCAGGGAGATCCAGAAATTCAGTAGGTTACTAATACAAGACTGGCTTCTTCCTGCTGGGTAATGTGGAAGGATGCACAAGGCCCTGGGGAGCAGAGGGAAATGAACAAGGTAAAGTATGTGACGATTGTCCTGTCAACCTAGCCCTGTTGCTTGTCTTGCTCCTGGGATAGGCTGTGTTCCTTTGGGGTTCCCTCTGACCCCAGACTCACTAGAAACACAAAGAGGAGCCCAGGGCCTGTCCAGTGAGCCCATTTCATGATGGGGGCTGCTTGTTTGGAAGACGATTCACTTATGACTATTAATAAAGCTCAGTGACAATATTAGTTTCAGCCTTTTATTTATAATTATTTTGCTTACTTTATTTCCATGTATATGCACATTTGCATGTATATGTTTGTACATTTCATACATGGCTGGCATACATGATTATGTAGGTGCACATGCGCTTTAAGTACATGCATATGGAGGCCAGAATGTCTTTCTCAGGTGCTGTCTATCTTGGGTTTTTTTGAGACAGGTTCTCTGGCTGTCCTGAATCTCACATATGAAAAACATGTATATAACCTCCCCCCCACACACAGTAAAGACAATGTATTTTATCTGAATCTTAGGATAAGGGAACACTTTGACATATAAAAGTATTCCAGATTATTAAGTTTGTTTCATTCCACGCACTGCTGACCGTTAAAGTGGATGTGGTTGCATGGCTAACTCTGTCTAATGAAATATGAGCCATTGACTGCTATGTGGTCAGTGTTTCTTATTCTCAGCTATGTAACTGAGTACTGGATTGAGAAGAATAGAGTGGAACTTCTAGCTCACAGTCAATGGGAGGTAAGCAAAACCCCGTGTGGGCAGATGTTGCTATCTAGGTCTTGTTTATTACAGAAGTGTAACCTAGCCTAACTGGACAGAAGCAAGTTTCTTCCTGATGTTCATTTTCCTCTCATGTGGCATTTGGCCTTGATGAAACTCCCTCAGTAGCCATCTTCTTCATCCTCCTTGCTGCAAGCTCTATGTGCCCATTTCCTTGACTGTCCTTTCTCCGTAAAAGTGCCTCATGCAGCCACACTCCAGAGACTGCCTCCCTGACAGCAAACTCATCTCCTTCATTGTCTAATTTTGCTTTATTTCATTTCATCTTTTATATCTCCATCAATTACATGGAAACTGAAGAGGAAAGAACAGCACTTACAAATATTCTGTGACTTCACCGTCTTAAACCTAAAGCAAAAAACAAAGACAAAATCTTTGATATTCCTTTTTTGGTTAACCATACCATTTTATCAGGTCCTCAATAAGGACAGATCGAAAGCTACATGAGAAGAGAAAACATAGGGAAGATGGATGACAATGATAATAGCACTAGGGTGGAGGCTAAAAGAAGCCACTGAATCCCTTTGGACTGGAGTTACAGATGTTTGCAGGCCACTATGTGGATGCTGGGAGTCCAACCTGAGTCATCTTACTACTGAGGCATCTCTCCAGGCGCTCACCTTTCAGAATTGCAGCAAGTTTGTTGGTTTGTTTTTCATGAAATAAAAACTGTATTTACACAAATGTGTCATTATACAAGGATTTTAAAAGAAAAAGTAGTGTTAAGAGCTGGTAGTCAAGAAGGACCAGAGTGCTGGTTGGCAACCAAGCTCAAGAGGTTTGCCTTCAGGAAAGACTCCACCTGCTTTGCAGAGATGCCTTCCACCTCTTCCAAGTCCTCCACCTTGCTGAAGGGACGGTGGCATTCCCTCTAGCCCATGATGAGCTGGGCCTTCTTCTGGTCAATGCGCTGTAGGCTGCACAGATCTCGAGCTGAGCCTTCATTGGTCAGATACAATACATTTTCGTGCCCCATGTGCCAGTAACTCTTGGCTAATCTGTAGCTCCCTACAGTCCTCAGCCGTTTCCACAGGCTCAGGTACATGTGATGGCTCCGACTTTCTTTTGTGGCCTCCCTTCAGGATATGGATCTTTGACTCTGTCTACTTCTGAATCAGTTGCAGGAGCATCACCATAGCGTTTTTCAGGGGCTCTGCCACCGTGCCTGTACAAGAGGGAAGGGGCTGGAGATGCATATTCTCTTTCTCCTTTGGATCCATCACCTTTTGGGCCAGCACCTTGGCCTCCAGTTCTTTTTGCTTCATCTTAAGCCTCTCAATCTCCAAGTCTTTTTCGTTCTTTGTCTTAATGAGCACTATTCGCTCTCCCTTTGGGGTATTTAGTAAAAGTGTTCCTTGGTTCTCCTGGGAGCCCAGCAAACGATCCAAGCTAAGGAGGCTCTCCACCATGGCTGGGTCCATATTGCTTAGCTTCTGTAAGATGCTTAGTTTCTGGGAGGCAGAGCCTGGAACTGCTATAGATTCAGGGCTCCCAGTTGATTCTTCTTCAGGGCCTTTGGCATTCTTTGCCTCTGATGGGCATAGCAGTTCTTTCTGAGACAGCTTAACAGGTGCCAAGGCATGAGGCTGTAGACTCTCATTGGTGAAAGGCCAGTTAATCATATCCTTGGATCTAGCAGTGAAGTTCAACACTGAGACTGCAAGTGAAAACGTCTTTCCCGAGCAATGCTGGCAATGATGAGCTGAGCCACCCAGAGAGTCCTGCAATAAGTGAGTGAGCTTGCTGTCCCAGTATGGTATACGAAGAGGGAGGTATTGATGGCTCCACTCTCTTTGAGCCGAATGCCCTGGTTGCCTGTGCTACGGTTGTTCTCTGAACCAGCCAAATCTATAAGGTAGAGTTTTCCTTCCCGCTGGTGAAATGGAGCCAGACATTCACACTGATCCATCTTGACCAGCAGTATTGCATGACTATGGGAAGAGCCCTGGTTAAGCTGGGTGGCTCCTACAACTCAATTTCTACTGGCCAGCAGGAAGTGCTGCTCAAACTCAGAGAAGCTAGTGATGGGCTTCTTTGTGAGGTCAGGAATCAGGATGTTTCCTCAACAGTCTTCTCGGATCGCTAGGTCTCCTAATTCAGGATCCAAGAGGTCTAATACCTTTTTCTGGCACATCTCTAAATAGGTCAAAGTGACAGAAAGGTCCCAAGGCCAGCCCTCTGACCTTTGTTCCTTTGTAAGCTACAGGAGGTCCATGAGAACCCTGGGAATTACTCCAGGAAGTTCTGGGCTACCCAGCATTGTGTGTCTTCCCTGCCCCAGCAGGTCCATAGGCAAGCACACTGGCATTCTGCCCTTCCAGCAAGTGCCTTAGGATGGACTGTACTGAACCTACATAGATGTCCTGTTGAGTGCTCTTCTCCTCATAGAAGGCATCGGACGGATACTTGAGTGTCTCCTGGTATTTCCTCCAGTTGGCCACCTCAAGAGAGCAGCTGTCTATGCCTGGTACACAGGGGAGTTCGTTTGCTTTTGTTGCTTCATCCATAAATGGCTGCAGTCATACAGCTATCCTTATTTGAGCTGGAGGTACATGCCCGCTAGACCCTTCCTTGCTTAGGTAGCGACCAACTCCTGAAGTTGCAGCCTCCATCTCCCATTGCCAATTGGCAGCCTCCATCTCCTGTTGCCTCGGCTTCGATTTAGCAGCAATGTCCATATTCCTTCCTTCTTCAGCCCTGTTTCTCTTTTCGTTTGTTTTGTTTTTAAAGCTTTATTTTTACTTACGGCTATGTGTGTTTCTGTATGAATATATACCATGTGTGTGCAGGTGTTCATGAAGGCTAAAGAGGGTGTCAGATACCCTGGAACTAGAGTTATAGGAAGTGGTGAGCTGTCAGATTTTGGATGCTGGGAACAGAACTCAGGTCCTTTGCAAGAGCAGAAAGTGCTATTAATGTCTGAGCCATCTCCCTAGCTACCATCATATAGTGCCTAAATGCTTCCAAAATTCAGATAAATAGGCTATTTGTGTGTTTGTTCATATAATTTCCCCTGCCATATACATTAGTGAAGTTATGCCTTTAGTTTGTCTTCATTTTTCTTTTTTCCGTTTTTATGAATTAGATGTCCAGTCTGCCTAAGAGCTAAGTGAATGAATGAGAAAATCTGTCTCACACACACACACACACACACACACACACACACACACACACGAGAGAGGGGGGGGGGAGAGAGAGAGAGCAAGAGAGAGCGAGAGCCACCAGCCATTACTGCTTCTGTCTTATTGCTAAAAGAGATAAAGAAATTGAAATCTATCTAAATATTTGACTTCTCTCTCTCTCTCTCTCTCTCTCTCTCTCTCTCTCTCTCTCTCTCTCTCTCTCTGTGTGTGTGTGTGTGGGGGAGACCTTGGGTATCAAACAAGGTTTATGAGCATGCTAGGCATGTACTTTATCACATGCCCCACCCAAGAACATTTTGCTTCTAACAAGTTTCCTTTTTCTAAGCAAACTATAATCATGGAATGCTGTAAGTGATATTTCCCCCATTCTTTGGAAGGTTGTCTTGGTTTCTAAACTGCTTTACCATTCTAGTTAATTCTTCTCTGTTATATTGTGCTATTTACTTTCAACATGGTAAGCAGTCTGGAAGATGAATGTGAAGGTGTTAATGACTATGTCTGTGGCATAGAGAGGGAGAAATTATTGACATTTTCTTTGTACAGTGTTTAATGCTTTTGAGTCCTCATAGCAATTTAACAATTATTATTGGACAGGGTATAAAATGGGTAGAGTTTTGGGTATTTCTGAGAAATGTGTGATGTGTTAGTGATGCTCATCACACTGGTTGTTATATAGAGTTCACTGTTTCCAGAGTACTGCATGGCTAACTGAGGAACATTTGTGACCAGACATTCATCCTCATGACAACTAAACACTGTATGTGATTCAGAGATAACAAATATCTCAGATCAGCAAAAACTGTCTGCCATGAGAGGCCGAAAAAATTGGGGAAAATGAAAGAAAATGCTGCAAGTATTTTCTAAGATTACAAATTGCTCTGAGAACACTCAAGTTTCCAACGTTCAGTGTCTTCATTATGATTGGTAGGTAGTTTTTTCTTCTCCAGGCCTTGGTCATTTGAAGGCTGGGGTGCCCATACTGGATTTCATCCTCCACAGAGACATGTATCTTCCTGAATTCCAAGAGAAAGGAAAGAATGAAAAACTGGCTGAGCCCTTGCACCGAGACTTAAACTCCACATGCCAGAGGGCTTTGCTAAGTCACCTACAAGAACTGACTCAACTGAGCACAAAAATGAAACAGTGTGGGAGAGAACAAGAGCTGAATTGTGCTAGGATGCCACCCCGTTTCTTTGGTACTCTAAGGCCTCTCTCTGTACAGGCCTCCTTTCCATCCCCTGTACTCTTTTATTTTTTTTTAAATCACCTTTATAAGTTTATATCAGTATCAGGAAGTGGAAGACTGGCTGAGGGTTCGTCCATCAACGGAGGATGCATGAGGGGAGGGCTTGGTTTTAATGATTCCAATTTTCACTCTTCTCTCTGTTTTTTTTTCTAGTTAATTTCATTCTTCCATGCAGCCATCTTTTGCATACACAACACTCTGCAAATCCAGTTACTGAAAATTAATGTACCTATGCAAAATAGATAATGCAAAATAAATAGACGGCTTAGCCTATCTGAGGGTCTAAGCAGAAAGGTGGGGATTCTGGGAAAGTCTGATATTGGACATCAATCACACATTGTCCTTGAGCTACTAATAAGCAGCTGAATTATATGGAACAATTTGACACAGTCAGTGAGGACTGAAGAGGCCCTTGTTGGGATTAGGAGTCCAAAAGGTAGAGAGATAATGCTACAAATAGAAAGTGCTTCATGCACAGTGTCTGCCCAGAGAAGAATCTACTCATATAAGCATTGTGGCTGTGGCTAAAGTCTCAGTATTTGGGGTAATAGTTCTAATTCTAAAAAAAGAGCTAGAAGATGACATTAGATGCCCTGAAATGAATAATAAAGACCTGGAATTACTACACAAAGGACAGCAGTCTGCCTGTGAGGATATGAGCTAACTGCATTTGAAACAAGTTTGTTCTACTTGTCAATCCCAGTTCTTGAACCCTCAGCCAACTCCCATTCTTTTCCCTTTCTGCTACCCAGGGAGGGTGAGGCATTCCATGGGGAGTCTTCAAAGTCTGTCATATCATTTGGATCAGGGCCCAGGCCCCCATGTGTCTAGGCTGAGAGAGTATCCCTCTATGTGGAATGGGCTCCCAAAGTCCTTTTGTGCACCAGGGATACATCCTGGTTCCACTGTCAGAGGTCCCTTAGACTGCCCAGGCCTCCTAAGTGAGACCCATATTCAGGGGGTAAGACCGTGTTTTTCACCAAACCTGGGGCTGTTTTTGTTAGATTGGCTGATCAGCAAGCCCCAGGACCCTCTTGTTTTAATTTGGTGTCAGGGGCTAGATGGTTAGCCACTGGAAGGATAGAGCAATGCTTCTCTCATTCCAGTCCTTGGACTGACTTAGAACTGCTTTGAAGCAATTCTTCACACATTTGCTGAATGATTTGGCCAGGGCAGGAGACCTGGGATCCTGGTCTTCAGTTTTTGCCACAAAACCATTGTTCTAGAAGTGATAGCACTTATGTTCCAGTTTCATAATAGTTTCTATGTTGTCTTAGTTAGGGTTTCTATTGCTGTGAAGAGACACCATGACTATGGCAACTCTTCAAAAAGAAAACATTTATTTGGGGTGACTTACAGTTTCAGAGGTTCAGTCCACTATCATCATGGTGGGACATGGTAGCATGCAGGCAGACATAGTGCTGGAAAAGTAGTTGAGAGTTACATCATGTAGGCAACAGGAAACGGTCTGTGACATTGGGTGGTTGTTATGATCAGTTTCCCTCCAGCCTGGTCCCAGAGCCACGTCATCCCCCAAAGAACACACAGAGACACTGTATAGATATAAAGCTATTGGCCAGTTACTAGCATTTCTAATTGTTTAGCTCTGTCTTAAATATTAACCCATTTCTATTAATCTAAGTATTTCCATGTGGTCTTATCTTACTGGAGAGAGGGTCTGGACTTCTTTCAAGTCCTTACATCTTGACTCTCCTCCTACGTCTCTTAGAATCCTCCTTGCTCCTAGTCCCACCTATCTTGCCTTCCTATTGGCTGACAGAGCTTCATTAACCTATAAGAGAAACATTTACAGAATGGCATCTCCCATCAGGTGGTATCTTGGGCACATATGGGACCTCGAAGCCTGCCTCCACAATATCATACTTCCTCCAACAAAATCATACGTCCTAGTAATGCCACCCCCTTTGGGATCCACTTTCTTTTAAACTACCATATGTGTCTAGCCAGGCAACATGATTTTCTAGTCAGTCAAAGTATGTCAAAATTCTCTTCACTTGAAATAATTTCATACTTGACAGATGTTTGCAGTGCTTAAAATATATTAATAAATAGGAACACCTCTCTGGCTCTATGATTCAAAATATAAATATAAATGTCAATATAGTCTATGATCTGGCTTTGTGTTCTACTTCAAATGCTTGTAGAGTCACACAGCTTTGTCCTTAGCTATTTCGTATATAAATAGAGCATTATCTTAAAAATAATTTTAATTATGTGACTAATCTAACAGAGGAGTAAAACAATTTCTCCTTCACCCAAGTTGAATTTGCTACAGTGAAGAGTCAGCTGGGGACAGAGGGATGGATCATGTGGTTAGCCAACCTAGTTTCTGTTCCACCACTTCCCCACCCCGGGTCCAGGTCATCTTCCTCAAGTCCTGACTCAGTGCTGTTTCCCCAGTTAACACACACCATGGCAAGAGGTGATTAGCTACTGTGCCTGTTCAAACTGGATTCAAGGCGAAGACTGGAAAGCAAGTGCTGAGGCCCCAGGGTCCCCCTGGAGGACCAGAGGATAGACCATGAACATTCCTTCTTGTGTATACCTGTGCTCTCCTGATGTTGGAAAGTCTTGCGGAGCAGGCTTTGAGTGTGAGCTTTTCAAAGCTCTGACTGCCTAGGCTCTTGTCTTAATTTTGAACTGCAGTACTCAGTAGAATAGTAGGAAACTGATAAATTTCATGCTAGGTGGTTGGAAGCAGGCATGTTGTCAAAGAGGTTTAACATGTGACCAAGAGTTCAATGTGCTCTAGTCCTCTGTGGCTGGGCCATTGTGAATAATATGTCTCCAAGATTCTCTGTCTTTTGGCAACTGTTCCTTACCAGAAGCCTGGGTGTCAGATGTGGCCTTCCATAGCCTCTCAATGCTCCCAAGCATTATTCTTCATGCCCATTTCCTAAATTCTGACCAGGGTGGGACTGAATCTCTTGAGTGATAGCAGCAGTGACAGTGGCTTGGATATGGTAGCATTATAGTGATGTTTGTTATATACTGTCTGACTTAAATCTCACCACAAACTGCAGAAGCAGAAGTCCCTCCTCCCTGTCATGGATAAGAAAACATGGTCTGTGTCAGAAGAAAGCTGTGAGGCTGGCTGGCTATCGGAGCACAAGGTTGGAATCAGAGCAAGCACTCCAGGGAGTTGGCTCACACCCAGCCACCAGGCCATATTGACTTTGGCAGGGGTTTGGATTTTCTTCCTTTTCCTCCAGTTATTTCTCGTTTTAAGTCTCAGGATGGGAAAACATGTGGGCTGCATGTGTGCAACTTCACTTACCTACTACTCACTCAATTTTCTCCTTGCTATGAACAAATAGCAAGGCGCCTTCATGGAGGAGAGGTTTATTTGGGCCCATGGTCAGTGCAGGCAGTCTGTCACAGTAGGGAAGGTGTGGTTGGGAGAGCAGTAGTGGATTGGGTCACTTCTCTCAGTCAGTCCTCCCCAGGGTTACTATCACAGACACACCCAATTGTGGGCCCTACTACTACCTGCAGTGTTCAGTCGAATCAAGTTGACAATTACAATTATCTACCACACTTACTTCCTGCTGTGTCTTTGGCTGGATTGGACTCCAAATGGTACATTTTATAGCAAAATCATTTATAGTAGTCAAAAGTTAGAAATAAACAAAATGTCTATCAATTGGTGATGTATCAGCAAAATGTATATACCCATATAATAGAGTATTCACCCACCAAAAAAAATGAACAAAATAATGATATGTGCTATGACAGGATTGATTACTGATTATGATAAATGGGAGAAGCTAGTCACAAAATACCAGTAATGTATTATTTACTGTATGTAATGGCTGGAATAGACAATATGTTGAGGCAGGAAATGAGCATGCCACACTTTAAAAGATAGTTCTAAAGCCCATGACTGAGGAATGTGCACACATAGTAGGTACTCAATAAAACAGTAAGAGTAGAGCTATTATGGAAATTGATATTAGTTGTGTTTCTCATTGCTGTGATCAAATATCTTGACAGGAATCAGCTTAAAAAAGAAAAGGGTTATCTTGGGTCTGTGCTCGGGGATATAGTTACTATGGTGGGGCAGGCATGGCCATAGGTCTAGCCCCTGACCTTGGTGGTGTGAGGCTGCTTGCTCATACCTGGGTAGGTCAGGAAATAGAGACAGGAATGTTTGTGCTCAGCTCACTTTCTCAGTGTTCCTCTTTCCATTCAGTCTCAGCTAATCTCTGGGAAACACCTTCATGGACACTACATCTCAAAGATGTGCTTCTTCAATACTTTGGTTTCTTAATCTAATCGCCCTAAGCACCCTAAGATAGTGGAGGTGATAGATTTATCTCAGACTGGGTCCCAGAATCTGGTATAATCAGGCCTTTGATACATATTAATGTTGCTGGACTATGGACTTGGCAGTGTGTGTATTGGTTGTCTACAAATAGTTCAACCAGCAAATGCCCTTTCTATGCTGACAGGATGTCTGGCCCTATATAAACATTTCTTTTTTAGAACTACTCTAATTCCTACCCTCCTTAGTTTATCATTAGTTTCTTGAGAAAATAATCTGTGTGTCCCAGGATGGTGAGTCAGGCCAGGGATCCAGGCCATTTTCTGGGCAGTAGCTGGACTCTGGGCTCTATTCTGTTAGGACTGAAGCCAGCTCGCCGGAGAGAGGTATTCCTTCCACCTCCTGGTGGCCATGGCCAGCCCTTCTGCTCCTTCTCTCCTGCCACCCTACTTTGGTGGTTGCCAGAGTAACCATAAAAATATTACTCCACATGCTCCGGGAACAAAATGTCAGTGCGCTTTACTATTGTTTTAATAGAAAAACAAATGTGTGAAAATAACTCCAGCCTAGAAGAAATTCCCTTTTTGGCACATGGCTTTCTTAGTAGAGAAGGCTTGGAATGAGTGTGAAGAGAGCACGCAGAGCAATGATACTTATGTTTACTGAAGAGCCAAATTCCTACATTTATTGTGATCAGTGCTTTAGGCATGCTTGTTGAATATTTCTGAGCCATCTTGCTAGACCCAACTTCAAAATTTTAGAAATAATGGATTGAATAGCATTTCCTTCTCAACCCACATTTGTGTCTACCTAGAATCTTCAAATGTGATCCTGCTTGGGTATAGGGTCCTTGTAGATATAATTAATTAGTATTAGCATAATGATATTGTTCTGGACTTAGAAAATGCCTTCAGTCCAGGGACTGGTGTCTTTAAAAGAAGAAGAGAGAATAGAGGGCCGTGTAGAGATTACAGAGACAGAGGGGATCATGGCAAGAGTAGAAACAATGGGGAGGGTGGTGACTATGGGGAGGGTGGAGACATGGGGAAGGTTGTGACCATGGGGAGCGTGTGGACCATGTGGAGAATAGTAGGGATTTGGAAAGACATCAATAGCCACCAGTAGCTGGGAAGTGCAGGTGCCATTTCTCTAGGGAGTGGCATGGTTCTTTTGATACTGTGGCTTCAGGCTTCTGACTGCTCACACTGTGAGAGAATAAATCTTGGTGTGACTATTTGCCACCACAACCCTTGGGGACTAGAATTAGGTGTTTCTTACTTTATAATTATAGGGGAGTATTATGGACCCCCAAAGTATTTGGGGAAATAGGCATACGGCACACATATTTTTGTTTCCAGCAACTCAGTGTATAGATGCAATGCAAAGAAAGCAATTGCAAATGTGCACTGAGTGGCTAACAAGAAGAGGGGATTCCTATTAGAGACAGGACTCTGTGGGTCATGACCAAACTCCCCGCCCTTACTCTAGATGTCAGAGATTTTTAGATAAGAGTTAAATTTGCTATATGTGAGAATGTGCCAATGACTGGAGTTAGGTCATATAGCTCCAAAGGTGAAAGAGGATGTGTTCCAAGAATGGAGAGAAGATGACACAGAAGGAGTTCAGGGCACAGGTGACAGAGATAGCTAGACATTAGGACTCTAAAAAATGACAAGTCAAAAGTCACCGTAAAGTTCCTGGTGGCAAGAATGGCAGAAGGTCCTTTAATCTATTTATTTATTTTCCCTTCATACATGAATACATTTTATTTTGATCACATCTACCCCTCACTCCTGCCTCCAACTCCTCCCCTCACATCCCTGGACCACATTCATGTCCTTTTTGTTTTTCCTAATTAAAAAAGTTTAAAATTAAAATACAATAATGTCATTTTCTCTCGAAAACCCCTTCCATGACTTCTACCTCAAACCCCTTATTTTTTCTCAAATTCATGTTATATATATATATGTTCATTATGAATATATAAATATAACTACTTAGTATTTAGTGTTGCTTTCATATTCTGCATTGCAGGGCTGACCACTTGGTATTGAGTAACCAATTAGGATCTAATTCCTGGGGAAGATTAATTGTTCCTGTCTCAGGAGTCCTTAGTTGCCTGTAGTTCTTTCTCTGGGGTGGAGGCCCATGAGATGCCTTCCTTCCATATTAGTGTCTTGTTTAGGCAGTTATATTGCTGCAGTGTATTATGAGTATAGTTTTTCTATTATTTATAGAAGATACAACCTAACAGTAGACTTCCTGGTCCTCTGGCTCTTAAAAATGTTCCCCCACTCTGCTAAAAAAAAAAAAATGAGTGGTGGTAATGTAGTAGGTGACCTTACTAGCCCTAGATGGTTGGCTAAATTTCCAGTACCAGGTATGATTTCCCTCTTATTGAGTCCAATTAGAGAGCTGTTGGTTACCACTAAGATATGAGTGCCACTATAGCATCTTGAAGCATATCTTGCAGATCACTGTTGTAGTTCACAGGTTTCACAGGAGGGTAGGAATATTGGTTGCTTCCCCACATTAGCAGCTTGCATAACACCCTCATTACAAGCCTCCAATTCTTCTTGTTTCCTTCCTTTACATCCCCCTCCCACTTTATTTTTTTAATTTAAATTAGAAAAAATCATAATTTACATATCAATCCCAGTTCTCTCTCCCTTCCATCCTCCCATGCCCCCCACCAACCCCCGCATCCCATCCTCCACCCACTGCCCAGGGGAGGGTGAAGCCTTCCATGAGGATCATCAAAGTCTGCATTATCATTTGGGGGGAGGACCTAGGTGTATCTAGGCTGAGAGAGTATTCCTCCATGGGAATGTGCTCCCAAGGTCCATTTGAGCAGCAGGGATAAATACTGGTTCTATTGTCAGAGGTCCCATAGACTGTCCAGGCCTCCTAACTGACACCCACATTCAGAAGGCTTGGTTCAGTCCAATGCTGGTTCCCCAGCTTTATGACTGGGGTCCATGAACTCCCACTTGATCAGGTCAGCTGTCTCTGTGGGTTTCCCCAGCCTGGTCTTGACCTCTTTGTTCATCACTTCTCCCTCTCTGCAACTGGATTCCAGGAGTTTGGTTCAGTGTTAGCTGTGGGTGTCTGCTTCTGCTTCTATCAGCTGTTGGATAAAGGATGGCAATTAAGGTAGTCATCAAACTTATTATCCCCCTCTCATTTTCATATTTTTCATACATACATACATACATACATACATACATACATACATACATATATCTGAGTTTAATTAAAGTTGCTCACATGGATAAAGGGTTTCTACTGTAGCATGGTCAACTTACCAAGGGACCTACCCTATAGAAAACCGATCCTTCCCTAGTAGTCATTGACTATCTGTAGCTTTTCATCTAGGAATGGAACTTTGTGAGCCACCTCCAAATCCATGCTGAAAGTTATTAGCTAGATTGATCTTGGGTAGGCAACCAGTTGTTGAAGGTCAGAGAATAGAGCTGCCTGTCAATCCCAGAAGCCACTGTTCTGCAGCTATCCTCCCTAACCTCTGACTCTTCAAATCTTTCCACACCATCTTCCACAATATTCTGTTCCTTGAATCTTGGGGCAAGGGGTTGATATAGATGTCTCATTCGGAGGTTTTCTGTGAACTTCCAATTCACTGCCAAATAGGCAAGGATGGCAGGACTTGAAGGTTTAAGGTCTTCACGGCAGCTGTGTATTCTAACCCTTTTCCACACACCTAACTTTCTGTAATGACTGCTACATTCCCTGGTGAAAGGAGAAAGAGCTGACTCAGAGCACCCAGGAGGTAGTCAGCTAGCAGTGTGACAGAAGAAGGGTGGCTTCTGCAGCCCTAGAAATGTGCTCTCTTAGCCTTCTAGGCCTTTCTCAAGCCAATCAGCTGGACAATCAATGTTCTTAAGAGGGGACAAATGTTGTGGAATATTACTTTAACTAGGAAAAAATGTGTTACATTTGTGCTGCATTTATTTAATTATGTAAGGATCTGTTGCTGTTTTCTCCTTGCCTGCTCAAGGCACCATATTGAATGCTCTGTGCGCCTTATGAAGTTGTTTGCTTATCTAATGTTTTAGTTTCTTCTGTTTGCCACTTGCCCTTTTCTACCCATACTAATGCAGCCACTTTCATTGCACTTAGGATCAGCTTGGGGAGCAGCACTATTGAACCCTGCACACCAGCCTCACACTCTGCCCCATGTTTCCTGTGGAACTCAGTGAGACATGGAGTGGGACGTTTGGTCATCTTGCTTTTTCATGAAGGACTTATTCATTTCTAAGGCATTCCTGGAGAGGACTTTTTAGCTGTTTATATCTTT
This sequence comes from Phodopus roborovskii, assembly GCF_943737965.1. Classification (NCBI taxonomy): domain Eukaryota; kingdom Metazoa; phylum Chordata; class Mammalia; order Rodentia; family Cricetidae; genus Phodopus; species Phodopus roborovskii. Next base: position 65,972 of record NW_026125220.1, on the reverse strand, counting down.
CAAGGTTTGTTTTTTTTTCTTCAATTCTAACCTATCTTTCCATGACAAAAATTTGAAGTAGTTTAGTTTATGATCACAGCTGTTTATTTCTGTATTTCCATTTGTGAGTTTTAAGAGTGACTGGTCAGAACCATGTGTGCTATTCAAAGCACAGACACCCTTGGCTTGAGTGAAGCTGGAGTGTGTTTTTTGTTTTTGTCAGTTTGTTATTAAGTGCCCTGCCATGATGTTTTGTACATGTTATTCACAGGGACACTCGAGGTGTCCTATTTCTGACAAGGACAATAACTCTGCCTTATATATTTGGATATTTCTACTCACTTTGAAATTCAAGCTCTTCTCTTACCACCATGCTTTTCCTGCCCAGTACCATGTCCTCCCCACCATGATGCTCTGTACCTCTTTGGAACTGTAAGCCAGAACAAACCTCTGTCTCTTAAGTTGCTTTTCCTGTGCTTTATCACAGCAAAGACAAAATACTCAAGGCTGCTTCTTCTTCTCCTTCTTCTTTCAGAGATCTTCATTTATTGCTTTCTGTCTTATTTTTTTTCTTTTGTTGTTGTTTTGGTAGTAAAGCTTTTATTTATTTATTTATTTATTTATTTATTTATTTATTTATTTATTTTTACATACGAATCCAAGGTCCGGTCCCCCTCTCTCTCCTCATCCCCTCCTCCCGTTCCTCCACCTTCCTCTCATCCCTCTTTTACCACAGAGACCTTAAGACCTTCCATGGGGAGTCAACAAAGTCTGTCCTATCACCACACTGAGGCAGGACCAAGGACCTTTCCCCTGTGTTGAGGCTGAACAAGGTATCTCTCCATAGGAAATGGGCTCCAAAAGCCAGTTCCAGCTCATCCAAGGCATATTCTTAATCTACATAGTTTAAAATTTAGTCTCACAGTTTATCACAACTTTAAGTGTAGAGGAAAGCCCACTATGTGCAGTGTGTCTGCTGCTGTCTGAGTTCCATGCATCCCTGGAGATCTAGTTTGATATTCTTTTTGAATTACACAATAGTGAAAGTTAGGACTCAAGGTCACACTTGTGTAGCAAGAGCCCCCAGACTCTAGTTTCCTTAAAAAAGATTTATTTTTTTTATTTATTTACATTAGAGTTTTGCCTGCATATTTATCTTTGTGAGGATGTCAAAGACCCTGGAATTGGAGTTGTAGACAGTTGAGAACTGGGAATTGAACCTGAGTCCTCTGGAAGAGGAGCCAGTGCACTTGACCTCTGACTCACCTCTCCAGATCCTAAGGTTTCCTTAATACTGTTAGTCTAAAGGTAAAGTGGCTCAGGTCCACAGAGCCACTATGCTTTAATAAGGTCATCAGTCTCACAGAAGCTGAGCCCACAAATAAAAGGTGGTCATTAGAGTAAAGACTCTTTCTGCTTATGACATGGTCTTATTTTACTTTTGAACCTCTCATTCCCAACAGTGTCCCATCACTGTCTATTACCTGAAGTCTGCTAATGACCAGCCAGCATAATCATCAGGTCCCTCCCACCTTTAGAAGCTCAGACTCAGCCTGAAGCAAGTTCATCTCAGCCTCCACAATTCTTTTGTCTCAGAGGCTTCTGCTCCGCTACTCCTTGATAATTTCTTCCTCCTGTTCTCTCTCTTTCTCTCTCTGACACTGAAAGTAGGAGTTAGGTTTTATATTTTCTGGGTTGAAGCTCAAAATGTTTAATCAGCATAGGACTGATCCAGACCCCCCTTGAACGTGGGTGTTAGTTAGGAGGACTGGGCAGTCTATGGGGCCTCTGGTAGTGGATCGGTATTTATCCCTAGTATACGAATGGACTTTGGGAGCCCATTCCACATAGAGGGATACTCCCTTGGCCTAGACACGTGGGGGAGGGCCTAGGCCTTGCTGCAAATGATATGACAGACTTTGAAGATCTCATATGGAAGGCCTTACTCTCCCTGGGGAGCAGAAGGGGGATGGGATGGGGGTGGAGGGGGTACATTGGAGGGTGGGGAAACATGTAAAACAAGCTTGTTTCATAAAATAAAATATTATCATAACAATTGTTTTATCTGTTTTTCCTGATTTCCATATCTGTCTTTTATTTCTGTTTCTAGGAAATCTAGATGTTTCTTTTGCTTAACTTTTGAATTTCTCAGAATTCCTTTTTACTCCTTTTACATCAATACCTGTTCTTGGTTTATGACTGCTCTGTGTTACTGTTTTGGTGATAATGACTGCTATTATTCCACATCTTGCAATTTCTGCTTTTTAAGGTTCATGTTTCTGTTTCTTGTAGTTTTTCTTTTTCTGTGTTTTAGCTTTCTTAAAATACCTGTTTATTTCTAGTTTTGTATTCTTATTTGGCATAAGACTATAAACATTAGGAGTTGAGGCCAAACCTATAAACTACATTTTTTTTAAATATGAAAGTTTGGTTAGATTAAATGTGAGCAGTCTGTGTCATCAGAGTCCAGCAATAGGTGATTGTAGATACCTGTTAGTGTTAAAAGTTGGGGGATGCATGGTGGAGAAAGATGACAGAGAAGAAAGAGAGCCATGATGTACCAGAAAGTTCTGATTGTCGATAGAAAACAGAACAGAACAGAACAGAGCTAGTGGTAACTAGAAGAAGAGTATCATTGTTGATTAAGTTTTGATTAATTTTGACTATTTACTTGATAGGTTGTTAATGAAGCACATCTTTGGGTGTATCTGTGACTATGTTCCCAGATAGGATTAAGTGATGAGGGAGGCCCATCCTGAATGTTGGCAGCACCACCCTGTGGGTGGATCCTAGGCTGGGTGAAAAGGGAACAGGCAGAAGAGTGACTGCATTCCCCTTCTTTGCTTCCTGATCTGTCCAGCTGTGAACAAGCGGCCCCACTGTCCTGCTGCCATGTTCTCCTGACTCAGTGGACTATACCCTCTATGAGCCAAAATGAATCCTTCCTCCAGAAATAACCTCCTAACAGGCATTTGGTCACAGCAATGAGACAAGAAACTACTGTAAATTGGGGTGGGAGACAATCAGAAATACCTGGACAGCTGGACACACGTCAGACATAGTATCAGTCTCAGGAGGACTCTAGGGGTCAGGACAGGCCAAGGAGCAAGGTGCCAGTGCTGTGCCCAGGATGACCTTGAACTTCCATGACCAGATGTCTGGAGTCTGTGTGGCTGAGACTGAAAGTTTCTTGGCTTCAGCTGCAGTTGACATGGGGATCCCCAGAAATTGAGACTATATCAGGTTTGCTTGATGACAGGCTTTTGGTTGTTGCTGCTGCTGGGAGGGAGTCTTTCAGGACATTGGAATGAGCAGGATTTTTGTTTGTTTGTTTGTTGGTTTCTTCTCCCCTTCTAACAAAAGATATCTTACACAGAAGAGCAAATAATTAAAATGCATTAAAGGGTATGAAAATTGAATTAGTTGAAAATGAAAAGGAAATAAAAACAAAGCCAGAGCAGGAACATTGAACATTTTTATGTGAACTCCATTAAGAACAAAAGAGTAATTCTCATATGGTGAAAGAGAAGAAGTATAAAATGAAAACCAATTGATAAAGCAAATGGCTTTTCAGGGCATTCAATACAGATGGAGTTCAGGAATGGAGGTGGGGCTGTAAGAGAGAAAGAACAATGATAAAACTTAAGCAGATAAAATATAAAAAACCCAGACTTTTGTGCTGATATTGCTCCCACCAACATGATGAACATTCCTAAGACCCCCTGGACATTCTGCAAAAAATGTGGCAAGCATTAACCCCACAAAAGTGACACAGTATAAGAAGGGCAAGAATTTTTTGTATATCCAGGGAAAGCAGCATTATGACAGGAAACAGAATGGCTATGATGGGCAGACTAAGCCCATTTTCTGCACAAAGGCTAAAACTACAAAGAAGAATGTGCTGAGATGTGAGTGTGTTGATCCCAACTGCATATCTAAGAGGATGCTGGCTAGTAAGAGATGCAAGCATTCTGAATTGGGGGGCAATAAGAAGAGAAAGGGCCAAGTGATCCAGTTCTAAGCTGATTTTGTTATAAAGGCAAAAATCATGAGCGTTTACTCTCTCTCTCTCTCTACACATATATATATATATGTATATATCTATATATATCTATCTATATACATATATATATACATATATACATACATACATATATATATATATATATACATATATATATATAGTATTGCACAAAATGAAATCGAAAGAGTCTAAGTGTTTTAGTCACAAGATACAGAAAATGTCTGGACTTGTAGCTCCAGTGGTAGAGCACTAAATACAAACCAGCACTCTGGAGGTAGAAGTACAGGATTAGAAATACAAGGTCATCCTTGGTATACAGTGAGTTTGAAGCCACTTGGGATCACAAGATCCTGTCTGAGAAAAAAAAAAAGTACAAAAGTATTTTTTCTTGTTAGATATACATAGAAATCTCATTTTTAAAATGTAACTTACAGGGTTCAACACTTAAAAAAAAACCTGTTTACTTATCCATCCATCCATCCATCCATCCATCCATCCATCCATCGAAATAACACCATACAGTTTTTGTTCTGGAGGTCTGAATGGAAACCTTGAGGGGAAAATCTGAGTCATGTATCCACACGCTCTGGATATTTGCCACTGTAAGTACTTAGCAAGCATTGGTTCCATTTTAGAGAATCTGTGGGGGAGAAGTTTAGCTGGCCACAAAAATAGTAACTTACACATTTAGAAAAAGAATGACCTGGAAGTTTCCAGACTGAACTGATACGAATAACCTCCACATCACCAAAAGCTGGAAGGGTGTAGTTCAGAAGCCATTCTATGAATATTTTAGTAAGAGCAGCAGTACACAGTGTGCCTTTGTAAAGAACAGTTCCTGGATGAGGATGCCACTCTCCCATCTGACAGAGTGATAAGGCAGCTGACTGAGAGGGAGGTAGTACATACGAGCTGCTTGTGACTTCACTAAAGATTCTTACTTCTGCCCAGGAGGTGACTGCATCAGGAAATTGTGATGCTGCTAGCCAACTAAGAAGGAATGAGATGGGCCAGGCAGTGGTGGTATACACCGTCAATCTAAGTACTCAGGAGGCAGAGGCAGGTGGATCTCTGAGTTTGAGACCAGCCTGGTCTACATGGTGAGTTTGAAGACTGATAGGGCACACAGAAAAACCCTATCTTGAAAAAACAAAACAAAAAAAAAACAAAAAAAAAAAAAAAAAAAAACAAAACAGAACAAAAGGAACAAGATGGTTGAAATGTCTAGAAATGGTAGCCAGGATGTCTTGAGCTGCTGAATGATGATTGTTGTTATACAACAATCCCATGAAGAGTGTGTCTGGTGGAGGGAGCCCCCAGAGAAGTGGTCTTGATCTGTTTGATGGTGGGAAAGAGGGCCAGTGCCTTTGAAATATTATGAACAAGTGAGGGTAGTTATGGTTAGTGGGTAGAAAGGGTCTGAGAATAAATGCCCTGGCTTTTATTCAAGGGCAGAGAGAGAGAGAGAGAGAGAGAGAGAGAGAGAGGGAGGGAGGGAGGGAGGGAGGGAGGGAGGGAGGGGAGGGAGGGAGGGAGAGAGAGAGAGAGAGAGAGAGAGAGAGAGGTGAGGAATGAGTTGGAGGTGGCTGAAGGAAGCAGAAGAGGCTGCTGAGGTGGATTGAGGGTACAGACAGCTTAGACCTGGACATGGGAGAACAGCCAGATGTTCAACCTATTTGTTGTTGTAAGTTACCAGTGGATTGGTTGTGGGGAATGAGGGAAGAAGGTTAATTAAAGCATGTCATCTGGGTCTTTGGCCTGGCCAGCATTAACTGTGATGGGGAAGACTTTGATGCAGGATGAGTGAGGATGGGATTTGGGGGTGGGGTTCTGCCTGGTGTGTCATCTGTCTGAGTGGCCATCTGTCCATTCATTTAAGACTTGAGGAAATCAGGTATTATTCTGGACCTCAGGGGGAGAACTTGGCATCTAGATGAACCAGTTAGAAGTCACAGTCTAGAGATTTGATTTGGTGGTTTCATCTGAGTCCTTGTAATTTGCCTGTGAGCTAGTTAAAAATCACAATAGATGAGTGGAAGGCCTCTCTCAGCCTCTCACCTTCCATATACTCTCAAAAGGCTGAGCTTCAAAAGTCAGTGTCCAGTGCTTTCTTTGAAAGATTCAAATAGATGTTCCAGACTTCCTGGAGTGTGGCCAGTCCTTGCTATCTATTTTGTTGTGTCTGGGCCTTTGTTGCCTTCATTGAAGCTGAAAAGAGAGGATTAACCACCTCACAGTATCCTTACACTTACCTTACCTCAGCACCCAGTGATTAGGAGGCACCACATAACTGTTATAGTTTTTAAATCATCAATAAGATGCTATGAGATCAGAAGAGAAAATTGGGAACTACCAATACAGAAAATCCATTAGTCTAGCCCAGGAAAAATATTTCTAAGTACCTGGCAACTTCCTAACTGAATTAAGATGGGATTTAAGGGAACTTAAAATGCCTGCCAAAGTCCTGGTTCACCTAATCTCTGCTGCATGAAACACATGCACGCAAGCACATGCACATGTACACTCATGCACACACACACACACACACACATATGCATATCCACACCCACACTAATCTGTTGTACAATGCATGGTCTGATCTGAGTAGCTATTCTTAGCTATACCTTTTGATTTTTGGGTTCACCCCTGAAATCCCTTCCTGTCTTTCTTTCCTATTCCCTTTGTCCTTTAATAACAAGGACCACTGCTCTTCCTGGACCTACCCATTTCTGCAGGATGGATGACATTTGTTACCATATAGCTCACAAGTCACCTGTCCCAAGATGCCTTTCCCTATGTCCTTTGTCATCCATTCCCACCCTTCTGTCATAGCATTCACCTTTCTGCTCCAGGAACCCAGCATGTTTTTGCTCATTCTGTATTCTGGCAAGGGAGCACAGAGCCAGGCAGTAATGATGGCAAACGAATATTAAATGCTTGAATGCACGGATTGAATATCAACTGTAAAGCCGACTGGGCTGCTGCAGTGGCTCTGCCTTCAGCTCTCTTAGAACACCGTGTCAAGGGTAGGTGTTGGCTTGAACAACTTCATCTTCTATGACTGAGGTCAGTTTCTGCCAGTGGCTCAGCATGCCTGTGACCTGAAAGTAAGTGTAGAATCCTGCTAAGTGTCATGGCCTGGAGCCATAGGACACAGTAATCTTAAGGTTCAGAGTTTGTTTCCTCAAACTCACTTTCCTTAGTCTCTCACCTTTAGAAATTTCACCAGGATTAGGGTAATCAATGACAAATTAAAAACCTGTTAAAATTACTTTTTTTAATTGAAACACCTTATTCCATTTATATTCAGCTAATCATAGTAGCTGTCAGTGTCAACATCTTCCTGAGTTTTCTACTTTTCCAGAACCCCACAGCATTGGAGGATTTTATAATTTTATATATGTATGTATGTATGTATATATATATTTGTGTGTACATATATATATGTGCGTATATTTGTGTGTGTACATATATATATATATATATATATGTATGTATATAATTTTCTTTCCCTAGCACAGCACCACATTTACCCCCACACATAGATCTCTTATAGTCAAGTCAAGGTGAAGCTCATATTGATGTGACAGCAACAACAGTATACTGTATGTGCAGATACCTAATATATGTGACATTTGAGTAAAATGGAAGATGAAAACAGAGGAGTCTATTTTTAATTACATAGGTGTTGTAGACTTCTGAAGAATACCTAATATATTTTCACTTGTGGGTTAACAAAATGGAAGTTGTTTATTTGACAATAAATTATGTTCCTTTGTTTTTAAATGATGACAGACATTCTTGAGATACCACCTTAAGCATAAGATAATAACCCCTTAATATCTGAGGGTTCTCCACCCAGCTGTTTGTGAAAATTATTTGAAAACCAGCCAACTGTCCTGTCAAAATTATTTAAAAACAAATGCATCTTTATTGTACAGGTACTGCATAGCAATTTCCTTTGTGATAAAACAGTCTATCTTAAAGAGAAGCTTGCTAAGACTGGAGATGTTCTAATGGAGGTGAAACATTCTTCCTCCAGGGCAGTTTCTTGAATCTCAGGAAGTAATAGCTTTGGGAAATCCCTGAAACTGACCAGATTCACTAGACTCCTCCCTTCCTAAGGGTATATAAACAGTAAGGACTGCTGAGAAACATCCCCAAACAAGCCTGGGTGCTTGGAAGAGGCAGAGAACAGCCAGCCTGCCTAGAAGAGGTTTAGACCAACTAAGCTGCCTAGAAAAGATATTCTCTAACTTGTTAAGATGCCTGTAAGTTGTGCAGTGAGCTCCAGATTTGTAGATTTTATTAGCCATCACCTATGCTGGAGTAGGCTTTTAGTGATGAAGCTTTCTTCAAGTTGTTTTTGCTCCTGTAAGCAACCTATTTCCCACATTCCTTTAAGTGAACCTTAAAAAACTCATTAGTTCACCAAGTTGGACTTTGGTGGTATCCTTACTGTAGTCTGTCACTGGTTTCCTATGCGGGCTGTGTAAAGCATTTGTTTATCTCTCCATGGGAATAGTCACACATGTGTAGACTTCTTTCTTGTTATCAGTCCCTACACAATGTAATAATTAGTAACATAAAATTTATACTAATTAGTTACAAGTAATCTAAGATAATGTAAAAAATATAGGATTATATTTGTAGGTATAGTTATATGTATAAACTTAATATACAGAACATATCATTTTGTATGAAAGGCTTAGTCACTGGTATTTTCATAGGGTCTAGAGCCCATGTTCTCTTGATAGCTAGGAATCACTTTAGTGTAGATATAAATTTAGGCTAAATCTGGTGGTTGCTCACCAAGTGTTTACCTCGGCAACCTACATCTTGCCAGAAGTACAAAACTCAGAAATTCACATCTCCTTTGGAACCTGAACTTCCTGAGAACCCAAATCTCTTCAAAAGCCCAAGAATGCACAGGATTCCACATCTCATCAGGAATCCATTCTTCCAGGAATCCTGCATCTCAGGAACCCACATCTCCTCTGGGTCCCACATCTTAGGAAACCATATCCTCAGGAAACCACATCTCTTTAGGAACCATCTTCTCAGGAATCTATGCGCGTCTTCTCAAGAAGCCATGGCTCTGTAGGAAGGCACATATCTTCAGGAATGCATGCTCCACAGGAATACTCATTTCTTCAGAGTCCACATTTCCTTCAATAGAGAAGGTGGTGAATTAGGGAGCTCTCATTGATGGGTGTCATTCTGTTTTGTGATGACCAGGGCTCTCTGATGCCATGATGTGCCTCATATTGACTGTTTTCTCTATATAATTCAGTCCTAACCTTCTAAACTTGAGTGCTCATGGTAGTTTGGAACTCAATCATTTTAAGATCCATAAAAGGAATGGATAATATAGTGATGAGTAACCTTAAACTCTTAGAAAACCAATTTCATCTAAGCATCTGAAGTGTGGAGGAAAGCATAAGCTGGATTTTATTTTTGAACACTGAGTAATCCCTGCATTTTCCCTGAATTTACTTGGCATTCCAAGAGCTATCAGGACCCAGACTGGCCTGCAACCAGAGACAGATCTCTGCCAGAACCTTTTATAGTCCATGCTAATCTAGACTCTTGAACTTTCCACTCTAGGATCAGAGTATGTAAGGAACACAAAATAATGATAGAGTTTGGTCATGGCATCGGTAGACCCCTATCTCACCATTCAGCAACTGTATGGTCTTAGATTTGGTCCCTTCTTCCTAAAATGGAATGTGTGAAGATGAAGAGAAATAATAAAAATAAAATGCCTGGATCATAGCAAATGGAAAACAAATGGGACTGCTTTATCATTATCATCTTCTCTACCTTTATCAGCACTACCTTCATCATCATTGTCATCCTCATCATCTTCCTCCTTTTTGTCTTCACGATCATCTTCACTCTCATCATCTTGATCATCATTGTCATCCTCATTATCTTCTTTATCTTTATCATCTTCAAAACCACTGCTATCCTTCATGTTATTTCTGGTTGTCTGCCATGATACAGACCCAACGATTCAGGCCATGTCATCTGAGGATTGGCTTGTGCTGATGTCTTTGGGGACTCCTAGTATATTGTCTTAGGGCAGGTGCACACAGGAATTGTAGAATCTTAGAGAACCTTCAAAAACTGAGGAAGACCTTAGTAGTTTTAATTCATGTTTTTTGTTTCTAACTTCCGTTTTGGAGAGTATAGCTACAATTCTCTAGATTCTTTTCTACTCATACAGGAATCTGCTATGTTTTCAGGTGAGATAATGGGTCCCTTCTATAAGGCAGACATTGCTCCATAGATTGAGAATATTTGTAGACAGACATGATATTTAGTTTTCTTGAAATAGACAAACCCCCTAACTCTTTGAGGACAAAGTTAGTGAAAGTAAACGTAACCTGAGTGGAACTTTCTGGTCAGTTTTAATGTCCTATTAGATGTCGTAGAGTGTATAGCGAGATAAGTTGCTGCAAAAATCTTAGTTTTATAATCCCTGCGCCTGTAGAGGATGGGCATTTGGGAATGTTCATTTCTCCATAATTTTTCCATGATATAAATGAAAGAACTGTGAAACAGGAAAATGAGGTACTGGATTTCTTGCTCCTGCTGCTTCAGATATTTATTTCCTCAGTCATAGTTGTGTAGCTTTTAAAAAGATTTTTTTATTAATGTGTGTGTAGATAGAGGAAACTTGTTGGAGACAGTTCTTTCTTCCCACCATGTGGTTCCCTGGGATTGAACGCACGTTGCCAGTATTGGTGGCAAGCGCCTTCACTAGCTAAGCTATCTAGCTGGCCCATGGCTGTTTTTAAAATGGGGATTTGATTTCTTGTTATTGCATGGAGCATTGTGAGATTTGGATGTGACGTTTGTGGAGGAATGCTCAAATTTTATCTCTCAGGGATGATAACAGATTCCACAGGTCGAGTTTAGGGCCACCCAATGATATGAACTGGGTCTTATCATTCCATAGTTTATTATAATTCCTTGTGTAGATGGATTATGAACTCTTTTGTCTTGTACCACAATACCTGACAAGATGTTCACTTTGTTGTTGAATGCTGTGTTGCCATTGAATAACACACACACACACACACACACACACACACACACACACACACCCCTTTACGTGTATGTGCCTACATGAATTTATGTATACTAAGTTCGTGCAGGTGCCCATGATGGCCAAAGGGCATTGGGTTTCCTGAAACCAGGGTTACAGTGCTTGTGAGCCTCCTTCTGTGGATGCTAGGAACCGAGCTGTGGCCTCTACAAGAGCAGTGAGTTCTCTTAACTACTCAGCCAACTCTTCCTGTTGCCGAACATTTTGTTAAAACCCCTCGTGCATCCATACCATGCCCCTTGTATGGATCGTCTGTGATGAGAGCTTACCTGTGATGAGTGCAGTGCACTCTGACTCAATAGCTAAGAAACCACGTCTATCTAGAATGGAGGGAGTCCAAGTGTAAATATCAGATACACGTAGAGAGTCCCCGCTCTGTGCACCCCGGGAGAAAGTGAGCTTTCCATGCAGTTCAAGGCACCTTCGAAATTGGTGCAGCAGAGCTCAGTGGGAAGCAGCACTTTGCTAGGGCTTGAGGTCAGGAAGGGCGGCAGGTGCTGGGGAAGGCTGAGCGCTCCGGCACGCGTCGGGCGATTCCGCTAGCGGCCAGTAAGCGGCGCTGGGCCCCGGCGCTGGCGACCAGAGGAGAGGGTTGCGGATTACCTGCAGCAGCCCGGGCTGGCAGCTCCTCCCCACCCGCCCCCAGCCCGCCCCCGCCGCCGCACTACCGGAGCTCCGCGGGCTCCAGGCACTCGCTGGCGGGAGCCGGGGCCGAGCGCGCCGGGCAGTGGGGCCTCCTCCCTGCGTCTTCAGGCTGCCCTCCTCCCGCACCCGTGCGGCGCAGGGAGGCCCCGCGCCTCGGCCGCCCCCCGCGCGCCCGCCTCCGCCGCGCTGCAGGGGACCGCCGGGCTCTCGGCACCAGCAGCGCGGCCCCAGGGCGCCTCCGGCTCCTGGCTGTGGCCACCGCAGGGGCAGCGACCTGAGCAGCAGCCGCTGGAGCCCCTAGAGCATCCCGTGTGGCAGTGACTAGAGCGCCCAGAGAAGTCGCCGCCGCCGCAGCAGCAGCGTGAGTGGCCGCGGTCGCCGGGCTCCGCAGGGCTCCGTCGCCGGCCGGGCCAGGAGCGCGGAGCCATGGCTGATGCGGGCGAAGGCGAGGACGAGATCCAGTTCTTGAGAACTGTAAGTGCCACGTCGTGGCGCGCGTCCTCCCAGGGGAAGGGGCGCTCTGGTAGCCACCAGCAGAGTGCCCGCAGAGTAACAGCCAGCTGCGGGGCCAGAGGCGCCCCAGGGATGCTGGAGGGGTCCGCATCGCCACATTTGTGTAGGTGTGCGTGTCGGGCTGGGGAAGGACAGGATGCGTGTCTGTGCGCGCGTGTGGAAAACCAAGGGGACCCCGTGAGGTGACAGTGTGGCGAGCCAGCGGGAGGTACCCGGGCGGGTGCTACCCAGCTGCGGGAGCCAGGGCTGGCCAGGGACCTCTCCAATGGCCTCAGGCTAGGGTGCAGAGCTGCGTGTTCCGTGGGGCGCGTGAAGCGTGGGGACTCCCCGGCTGTCGCCGTCCCTGGGGCTTTGGAGCTGAGTCTGCGCGCTGTCACGGATGGACATCGCAATCCTAGTACTTGACATAGCTCATATAGTGAGTGGCCCAAGGCTGAGGAGGCTGCCTGGAGGCTGCCCTTAAGTCAGGATGGTATCAGTGCCATAAGACCTTGCTCCGGTGGTCCCCATGCTTCTCGGCATGGTACCGTGGTGGTTTTGTGACACGGCTTGCAGAGCACATGGGAAACCGTGGTGTGTGTGTGTGTGTGTGTGTGTGTGTGTGTGTGTTGTTTTGTGCGTGCGTATGTGTGATATGTTTTGTGTGTGCATGAGAGCATTTACAGAGGGGGGCTTCAAGAACGTGTGGTGTCGTTCTCTAAATGCTGGCTTGTTGAATACCGAGTGCAGCAAAGTACGTGCCTGCAAGCGAGTGTGTGTGTGTGTGTGTGTGTGTGTGTGTGTGTGTGTGTGTGTATGTGTGCTTGCACAAAGGGAGTGTGGCTGCCCGGAATTTCCACACTGGGTGATAGGCAGGGAAAGACTGGCCTCACTAATAAGATTCATTCTCCGTAAGTGCCTCTTGGCGCTGCTGCTTCCTACCCTGACTTATTTTAACACTGCAGATACTTCCCAGCCCATTGCTCACCTCCAAACCTGGACTGAGCCTCCAGGACCAAAGAAATGCAGGGACTCCGTGGTACAACAATCCAGTTAGCCTTCACGGCATTACCTCTTTCTTTCCCTCCCCACCTCTCCTCTTTTCCCAAGAATATCCTCCTGACAGGATTCCTGGACTTCAACCTAAGACTTCATTTTCTGCTGGTTCTTCCCAGCAGTCTAAACTGCATTTTCAGGTTCAATCCCTTCCTTCCATAAACACAGAAAACACCACAGAGGGGAAAATTTTGAAATACTAACTAGAAGATAACTTTTAGGTATGAAATCATGTTGATGTGTTTAGGTAAAATTTGGAGGGTGGCATTAGAAGTCCACTCCCCTGCCCCCTTTGCTCCACACTAGTATTTTTTTTTTTTTTGGTGGGGGTGTTATTTGTACGTTAGAGGGCCTTCTGCAGAGGGCTGGGAGTGCAGATCTGGGTCCATTGGGGACCAATGACCTGAGCTACCCTCTGCTGCCCTAGACCATCAGAGAGTGTCTTCACTAAGACATTGCTTAGGGCAGGATTGGAAGCCTTCTAGTCATACATACAGTCATTTACACTTCTTAGTGGACAATTTCTGTTTTGTTTTTAACGAGACAAGCCAGAGCCTCCAAGCCAAGAATTGTATGCTTTAGGCAGACTACATATTTAGTTACTGTATGGCTTTATAATTCAGTTTGTCTCAGACTCTACAGGGTTAAAATTAGCCAGGAAATTTTGGCTGGTTTTATACACTCAAGGGCTCCCTGCAGGATTAAATGTTAAGCCCAGCTTATGGAGGTGCTATTATCAGAATGCCAGAATGCTTAATGGGGACCGAAGTACTGTGCTTGCCTGTAGGTTTTTTTTTTTTTTTTTTTCATTCTTTCCATATATAAAGTCATGTTAACTCTGTGCCACTTAACAGCTGCCTGTCATCCAGAGCAACACCTTTGATAAGTGGGGCTTGGGTAAGGTCTGGCAGCCCTAGGCTGAGATTCTTCTTTTTAATAAAACATGGGTAGGTTTTCGTGCTGATGATGGATGACCTTGAAGGAGAGCACTGTGGAGCAGGGTGTGTGTGTGTGTGTGTGTGTGTGTGTGTGTGTGTGTGTGTGTGTATACCGTTCAGATCTATCTTAAAGGAGTGCATCTTTTTCTTTTCCTGTGATTTTAATATGATAATTTTCAAGTCTTTTCCCAGCTCCCCTGTCTGCTGCCCTGGATCCTTTCCATTTTATTCTTTAACCTGAGCATGTTGGTGGTTCAGTAATGTTAATGAGGTTAGCAAAGGCAAGTGTGCCATTCCTTCAATATCCTCAGATCCCCCCACCCCGCCCAGGGCATTTAAAAATGTGCAAGTGTCAGGATGAGTTATTTCGTTTTGCATTTATTTATTTATACAAGTTTTCACTTGCTAGCCTTGGCTGGCTCTCCGTGTAGCATAGGGTGGTATAGAATTCCTTACTCTGCGGTTACAGGATTCACCATACTTGGCTTCAGTTTTCTTTTTCTTTGAACTTGCTTTGTAGCTGAGGATAAGGTTGATCTATTGATCCTTCTGCCCGCCATTACTGAGTGCTGGGATCACAGGCCTGTACTCTCAACACAGGTTGGTGTGGTGCTGGGGAATGAAGTCAGGCAAGCACACCCCAGCCCCCATCTTGTTTTCTAAAGGCACTCATACCAAGGATCATTAAGACTGTGTATCTTGAGGCAATAGTTATAACTGAGGATTTTCTGATGGTAATAGACAGAGCTGTTATAGATTAAAAAAATCAGTCATGGGGACACCATCACTGTGCAGTGGACCAAACATTTACACAATCGGATTAGCATACACTACACTGATTATTATCTTGCTAATTGCATTTGGAGTCTTCATTCCAACACACTGAAGTGTCTCTCTACAAGTTACAGCTCCTTCCCTTTTCTTTTCTGAAAGAGGTGTGAGGTGACTGCTAAGGGACACAAAGGTGACATCTTTAATGGAGGCTTTTCATGAGTTATTTCTTCTCTGTTGCTATCAAGGATGTCTTAGTTTGTGAGGGTGTTTGCCACTGTTAGCCTATCGGTCCAGTTGCCAGTTCCTTTCCATTATGCTGTTGCTGGTTTTGTTGTCTGCCAGGATTCTTTCCCAGCAGATGATGGGTGGCTTCCCCTGCCAGCTGGAGACATGCTTCTTCTGATCTGTTTATATTTTCAGGGACTAAGAAGACCCTGTGTAAACTCTGGATGTGCCTGACACCTGGAACAAATGAATCCTATTATAAAATAAACTGTTAGCACCTAATGGATTCACCTATTATGTCTAGATATATGCATGATATGAAATGTGTAACTTCTTTTATCTTAAAAATTTTTATGGTCTTCTCAACATGAACTGTAATTTAATATTTAAAAACATAGATAATTTTTAAAGAAACCATTTATTTATTATTTATTTGGTGTGTGTGTGTTTGTGTGTGTGTTTGTGTGTGTGTGTGTGTGTGTGTGTGTGTATGTGTACGTGTTCTTTGGAATTCTAGTGGAGGTCAGGGGACAATTTGAAGAAGTCAAGTCTCTCCTTTTATCATGTGGGTCTTGAGATAAACATCAGATTGCCAGGCTTGGCATCAAGAACCTGCTGAGCCATTTTGCCAGTCTAATGCTACTCTTATTCTCAAGCCACCTCAAGCTATGAAATTTTACAATTTCATAGACAGTATGCCCCTGACTTAAGAAAACCCATGTTACTAAATGACCTTGGTAGGGGGTTAAGTTTTCAGTCCTTTGATTTTTCTTTCCTCATTGTAAGTATAGTTGAGCTACTCTCATAACACACTGACTGGGTCAGGCAGTCAGTATTATGCACACCAAGAGGCTTTACATTTGGGTCCTGGCTGCAGAGATCATTCTACTAGGAAGGCTGGAAGCCTTTGCAGAAGAGCTCTTTCATGGGAGGATTTCTTTCTGTGCTTTCCCATCTTGCTCCATGGTGACAAAGAGTATCTTAGGAATTGCTCATCTGTTCATAGCAATAAAAAGAAACCACTGAGGTCAGTGTTGTGCAGGCGAGGTGGGAATGTCTAGCCCTGGTCTGTAGAGGGGCAGGAAGATTGCTAGTGTGAAATAGTGCCTCCCAACAGACAGGACCCCGGGCTCTTCCTTCAGCTATGGGAAAGGACCTAGCAGGCTGTCGACATTTGTACTTTTTGCTTCCCTGATCATGAAACCATAAAAATCTTGGGATAGAGGTGCACCATGGTGCTTCCTCAAGGGGTGGGGCCCCTTCCTCATTGCCTAGGACAACTCATTAGATTTAAAAACAAAAACGAACCAAAACAAAACTAGAAATCAGTGTGTACACTTTGCAGGAAGGGCAGGATCTGAAACACCCAGGACACTAATTCATTTGGTATTCTGCCTTATTTGTACTTTGGTTTTAGATAAATTTTGATTTTTGTTTTAAAATCAAGACTGAGTTACTGAAGGAAAGATGATAGCACCTGGGTGGCTGCAGAGCGGAGGGATGACAAGGCATACATTTGGGCCCTGGGACTTGGGGGAAATTCTGTTGATTTAGAAACTCATTAGCTGACCATCTTCTATATTCACACCATGATCTTAGGTGCTTGGGAAACTTTTACAGTAAGCAGAGAAAAAGATTACTTTTTAAAAAATCATAGTTACAAAAGATTTAGAGGCTGACAGAAGACTATTCAAAGAAAGAAACAACACATAGACCATCTGTAGGCCTGGGTAGGTTGAGACAGTTAGGAAATAGTCCCCAGTCTGCCCTCATCTCCCCCCCATCTTATAGAGAATGAAACTGAACCTTAGCGTGCCCTAAGGACTTGGCTCGGTGGGTGTCACACACCAGATTAGTGTCTGAGAATGGTACAGAAGTATGTGGCAATCTCTGCAGCTTTGCTCTAGGTGCCACACATCTGCCTGGCATTCTTTCTGTCCTTATCTTGACCTTTACCCATGCCCACTTTGTTCCTCCTGCTTCAGGAAGGACAGACAGCCTGTGTCCTTTCTGAGCCACAGCTCTCATACACCCTAAATCCTGGCTCAGGAGCTGGTACCCCGCATTCTTTGCTGTTGGTCTCCTCTCCACTTCTTTTTGTTTTTCTCATAGCCTGTTAATCCCTCCCTTACTGGATTTTCTTTTGGCTTAGCCCTGATGCCTTATTTTGCTGCTCAACTCCTTCAAATGTGGCCTCTGCTCCTAGTCGTCAACTGTCTGTGACTTCCTAACTTCTCCTCCTTGTTCTGGAGCTTGCTGGGAAGCCCTACTTCCCAAACCTAACCTACCCATCCACCCTCTTTCTGTCTGAGACCTTGTTTAGAAGCCGGAGACCTGATTGTCTGTTTTGAAGCCACTTCATGTGGTCATGGAAGCAGGGCATGTCCTGTGCTATTTTATATATTTTTGAGTGTTTTTTTTTTGGGGGAGGGGGTTCACTTTATTCTCCTTGATCTTACTTGCAAGGGAGTTCATCCAATTTCCTTCTCAAGGCCTCAGCTATTGAGGCCCACTGTTTGGAGGGCTGGGATTTCCACATGAATTTGATGGGAGCATAAAAGACTGGAGCATTAGCACCTTGTATTCCAACCTTCATCATCTTTCACCCTAGCAAATATGCCAGACACCCTTGAACCCTTCTTGCCATTTAATGAAGCCCCACCAAGACTCACTTCTCCCCTTAGTCATGACCTCTTGTGATCTTCCCATTGATGTTTATACTTTGTTTTACTGTTTCCATCCTATAAAGAATTTTATGGCATCACTCCAGCGAATTTTGAATTTGCTCTCAGACCATCTCCCCCAAATCCCCAGTCTGTTTCATATATTTTACTTATTTAATGCTTCATGGGAAGGGAAGGACCATGTTGGGGGATATTAGTTTCCTCTGATGCTTAACATAGTGTTAGCTACCAAGGACAGGTTTGAGGGAAATCTATGCAACTGCAGTAGCCCGGCAAATATGCCAATAGGCACCTTCCTCCAAGGAGAGAATCGCTCAGATGTGTTCACCAGTAAAAAAGAGCGCTCTCATGGAGGTGAGATCTTTTAGAGATGGGATGGGGGGGGTTAGAAGGTTTGGTGGGTGAAAGTCTGAGATGTGGACAGAAGAGCTGACCATGGTGTGAGGGACATCATTCTGATAGTGGCAGGGCCAGAGGCAGCATCAGTGTTGGGGACACAGTGTCCATGTTCTCTGGTGAAGGACATCATTCTGATAGTGGCAGGGCCAGAGGCAGCGTCAGTGTTGGGGACACAGTGTTCACATGCCCGAGTGAGGTTGTTCAGGACACATCTGAATGGTTCTGGACATTGGTTTGGAAGTTCCTCTGGCTTACATACTGTATCAGCCTGGAAGAATGCCTGCCTACCTGTCTGATATGCTCAGTCAGCCTCTGTTTTATGGCACTTCCCATCTGCTGTTGTTGCCTGTTTTATTTCTGGTATGCCTGTCTGTATGTACTGTTTACTATAGGACTCTTAGGTACTGTGTGTGTATTTTCTCATGAAATTCTTACTGAGTCACTCAGAGTTTGGTATGAAGAAGTCAAGCCATCAGCTGGGATTGGGCGATACAAGGGTTGGACATAGGGTGGCACTCCAGGTAGCCATTCCAGAACCCTCACTCACCCCCAAAGTTAAATAGAAAATGGTAGGAGGACTTGGTTCCTGCTTTCTTCTCTCCCATGTGAATATGCACACACACACACACACACACACACAGTTGTATATGCATATGTGTCTGTGTGTGAATATACATCTGTATGTGGCTGCACAGATATGTGTGTGTGTGTGTGTGTGTGTGTATATACACACACATATCTCTGGTTAAGTGTGTTTGTGTGAGTGAATGTGTGTGTGTGTGTGTGTGTGTGTGTGTGTGTGTGTGTGTTTGTGTGTGTGTGTGTTTAGGCCAGAGCTCAACCTCACATGTCAATCTTCAGGAGCCATCCACTTTGCTTGTTGAGACAGGGTCTCTCATTGGGTCCTGGGTCCTTGCTGACTAGGCTAAGCTGACTGGACAGCAAAGTCCAGGGATCTTATCTCTGTTTCTTCCAGCAGAAGGATTGCAAATATATAACACCACACCCAGTTCCAGGGAATCAAACTGAGGTCCTCATGCTTAAGCTGTATCCCCGGCCCCTCTTTCTCTCTTTAGAAATATCCTCTACACTATCAAATGTGCATATTTTGCACTCCCAACACTTGGTGAGGGTGTCTACTGCACAGCAGGATACTATTTAATGCTTATAGACTTGCTCTTACTCTGAGACAAAACTGGATAACAAATACAGAGGGGTGGTTTCTTCAAGGTGTGTTTGGTGCTTTAATTCAGTGGCACTTACTATAGCTTGAATCTGAAGTGGCCTCACTCATAGGCTCATATTTTGAATGCTTGTTCCCTACACAGTGGCACTGTTTGGGGAGGGGGAACTTTAGCACCTGGTCTTAGTTGGCAGACTGTAGCTTGGCCTGGTTTCTGCTAGTTTTGTGGTCTGTGATGTGACTGTCTTTCTGCCAATCTGCCACATCTTCCTTACTGTGATGGGCAGAAACTCGCTTAAGCTGTTTGTATCTGGTAATTCGGTTCCAGTGACATGGAAGTCACTAAAACAGGGGGCTTGTACTTACGTGTGCTTTGTTCATGACAGTGTGCCAGGAACCCATGAAGGGCTGTGAAGCTATGAGAAGACATAGGTATGCAGAACAGAAATGGTGAAATAGTTGAACCTTGTACACAGAGAAGTGGGAACCAAAGCTCCGTCTGTGAGGACTGTGCCCTGTGTGCTAGCATGGGGGACAGAGGTAAAGAGGCGATGAATGTGGCCATCTTTACCAGGTGGAATTAATGGCAGTAAAGACACATTTCACATCACATATGGCAACATATTTGGGACAGAGCATTACTGTCTTGACATGTGTCTCCAAGTATAAATCACCACTGGGATCATGACCGGCTCACAAGTCCTGTTGGTTCATGGCAATGTCAGAGAGCCTTTTGCACTCAGTCCCACTGCTGTCCTCTTTGGGACACTCTAGAGCAGTGTTGTCTCCTGAAGTCGGGTCATTTTTGAGTATGAACCTCTTATTTTTGTTGTGAGGAACTGAGTCATGCAGGAGTGCGTGCAGAAGTTGTCCCATTGGATTCTGCCTTCCACAGAAGAGGACAGCAGACGTGTGAAGGGGGGAGCGATGGCTGTGCTGGCACCATTTATCATGCACGAGGTACTGGCTGACTGACTGCATGTAGCACATGGTACCCAGTGGTTACACAAATAGCTCCTCCATCACTCCTTTCTTCAGAGAGTTTGTACAGTCTCTGTTGGGAGGAGTGGAGAAGAAGAGGAAATTGAATGTTCTTCTTTGAAGAACACTAGGGATGGAGGTTGGGAACAGATGCTCTAACAGAAAAGGCTGGCGAGGAGAGAGACCCAATGCCCTATGTGTTCTTTGAGGCTTCATGGAGAAGGCGGGATCTGCCCCTGTGTGCTCTCTCAAGACTTCTGGGGGAAGGAAGGACCTACAGTTAAAACTTTTCAGGCTGAGAAGGAGCTTCAGGGATGCTCATCCAACCTTACAGTTTTATCATGAAGGGAAATGGAAGGACAAAGATTTTGGGTCCATTTATTCAGCTCAGACAGGAAAGCCATAATTCATTTGATTCCTGGAACAATTTATTTAGTTTATAAAGCATTAATTGCACATCTACACATTAGGAAACTGAACTGCAGAGGAGTGAAATGACTTGCTCAAGGGAAATTTATGAGTGAGTGATGTTGGTGAGCTAGGTTCTTCAGATGCCAAAATCCCCTCCTCCTCCCTCCCTTTCCCTTTTCTGTTCTTTCTTTCCTCTATCCTTATTCCTCCCTCTGTCTGAAAACTTGCTGAGGACTGACTTAGGTGAGAGTGAATAGGAAGGGTGACTGGGCAATCTGCTCCACTCATCCCTTATGGTTCCCTCTGCCTTTTATTGGTCTCTGAGTTGTCTAAAACCCTTTGAAGTTGTAGTGATCATTCTGGAAAGTCAGACTGTATCTGGGGAATGCCTTGTGGGTCTTGCCCATCTTCTGTCTCTTGAACCTTCACCTGCTTGCCCTAGGATCTTCAGATTGTGTGTGGGAGATGTGCTGTTGCTCTCTGGTGCTCTTGTGCTTGCTGAGAGCACTGGTTGCCTGGTAGGCTTATATGTTTGCAAGATTTTTGAGTTCTCCTTCCAAGCTGCTGTGACCCCATTTTAGACCTTTCATTAAAGGATGAAGCCTTGGACATGTGTTCATTTTTTATCTTTGTTCGAGTCATCTGGTTGCCTTGTTGGAGAAGTGACCTTTCATAGCATCAGCGTGCCTCTACTGGGGTGGCATTTGGTGTGTTTGGGTGAGGAGAGTAGATGGACTGAGCAGGGGAGAACATGAACAGGGGCTATGGTGGTGTCTTTTCTGCTTCCTCCTCTCTAGGAACACTTCAATTTTTCCCTGCTATGTGCCCTTCAGATTTCTGTGTGGTGTGTTGGGAACACACCATCACCCCCTTACAGCTTAGGAAGGCTGTTGCTGATCATTACATGACCCATCCCCTCTATCCCTTGCTTCCAGCCTCCTCCTTGGCAAGTGATCCTTTTATTAGACTATTTCCAGTTAATCCCATGAGAGTTCCCATTCGCTCCTTGGCAGAGCTCTGATGGATAGGCAGGAAGCACAAAGGGGCATGTTTCGGAAATAGAGTGATAGTGTGGACCATGGCAATTACAGAATGGCAGGTAGCCTTGAGACCAAGGTCAGGGGCTTGTATTAAATATGTAAGGTAAGAAGGGCCTTGGAGTCACTTGTTTTTTCCTTCCCTATGGAGGGAGGGACATGAGTCAGACCTGTCTGTTAGGAAGATTGGTGAAGCAGCAATTTATAAGATAAATTGGAACAGTGAGAGCAGAGACCAATGCTAAGAAGCCTATGAGGAGAGCCCCGTTGCATAGTCGGTGCTGGATAACATTTGGGTGGTGTTTGTGGGCATGTTGAGCTGTGGTGGGGGCTATTGAGAATAGACAGGTAGCTGATTACATATAAGGATAGGAGAAGACACAGATGAGCTCAGAAGACTTGAGAAATGAGGGGGCATTGACTTGAAAGCAAGAAGGTTTTATGGGAAACCAGTGGATTTTGGGTTGCCTTTGGAGGTTATTATGAACTAAAGTTTCCTCCTGGAAAGACATGGTGACATCCCACTATCCAGAAGGTTGCTATATTCGGAAGAAAGGTCTTCACAGAGATAATCAAGTTGAAGTGAGGTCACTGCAGCAGGCCTCATTCCCACATGAACAGTGCTGTCATGAGAGGTGGCTGGGGGATAGGCTCACAATCAGAGGAATGATGGGAAGACACAGAAAGCAGCTGTGCAGATAGCACCAATGTGACTACCTGCTGAGGCTTCCAGGAGCTAGGGTAGGAAGGAAGCTGGGACAGCTCTTTCCTGTCTATAGGAGGAGGCAACCCTGCATTAATATCTGGCTGCGGGCATTGGCCTTCTCACACTGTGAGATCTTAAATGTCTGTTGTTTAAGATACTTGGTCTATTTTGCTTTGTTGCCAAAGCACTGATATAGAGCACAGAGTTTGAAAGTGGATTTTTATGCTTTACTTTTTAAAAATTTGTGTGTGTGTGTGTGTGTGTGTGTGTGTGTGTGTGTACATGTATGTAGAGCCATAGTGTTGGTATTATGGCAATGGCATCAAGGCCTTTTCCCCTATAGGACATGGGGAAGAGAAAGAGACAATGGTATAAATAAAAAGGGTTGTACTAGTCACCTTTCAATCATGGTAGCAAATAGCCTATATAATAAACTTAAGAATAGGAAGGGTTTCCTTTGGCTTATAGTTTCTGGAGGTTTTACTCCATAATCCATTGGATCCGTTGCTTATGGGGCCTGTGTTGAGACAGGCGCACACAGGAGGGACATGGAAAGCAAAACTTCATGGTCAGTGTCCTAGTTATGATTACTGTTGCTGCCATGAAACACTGTGACCCAAAAAGCAAGTTGGGGAGAAAAGGGTTTATTCAGCTTTCATATCCATGTAACTGTTCATCACTGAAGGAAGTCAGGGCAGGGCAGGGGTAGGAACCTGAAGGCAAGAGTGCAGAGGCCATGGAGGGGGTGCTGCTTACTGGCTCATTCCCCCTGGCTTGCTCAGACTGCTTTCTTATAGAACTCAGATCCACCAGCCCAGGGATGGCACCACCCACAATGGTCTGGACTCACCCCCATCAATCACCAATTAAGAAAATGCCTTACAGGTTTTCCCACAGCCCACTCACACTCAGGAAGCAGAGAAATAGGAGGTCAGATATAAAGTATCAAGGCCAATGCCTAGTGCCCTACTTCCTCCAGGAGGCTTTACTTCTTGAAGATTCCATAACCTTCTCAAACAGTGCCACCAGGTGGGATCCAACATGTGGCCCAATGGTGCACTTCCTATTCAATCCACAACACCAACCATCAGTGATCTGGAAATAAGTGTCTTCAGTTAGTGACAAAGCATGGATTGCAGCCCCATTACCGCCCCAAATCAGAGCCTGCCAGGCTTTCCCAAGAGGAGTCTTCTTAGTTCTCTTTTTGTGTGATTATGTAGGGGTATAAGCGTACATGTATGTTTGTGTATGTGGGTGTAGATGTACATTCATGTATGTGTACACATATGTGTAGAGGTCAGCAGTCAACCTCAAATGTTCTTCCTTCAGTGGTCCACTTTCTTTTTCTTTTCTTTTCTTTTCTCTTTCCTTTCTTTCTTTTTTTTTTTTTTTTTTTTGAGCAGGATCTCTCAGTGGGACCTGGTGCTTGCTGGTTAGGCTAGGATGACTGTCAGTGAGCCCCAGGCATGTGCCTGTCTCTGTCCCCCCCCAGTACTGGGATCACAAGTGTGAGTCACCATGCCTATTCTTACAAGGGTTCTGGGGCTGGAACTCAGTCTCATGCTTGTATGTCAGGTACTTTACTGAGCCATCCCCCTCAGCCTGGGAATTTAATTTTGAGGTGATAATTATTATACCATCTGCCAGAGACTAACTATACTATACACATTCCATGTCTCAAAGATAGGACTGGATAAAATATTACCAACTGGCCATGTCAGATGGGGTATACAGTGTACAGTGTATACAGTGTATCAAATGGTCTATATCAGATGTGGTCTATATCTGATGGTGTATACAGTGTTCAGTGTATACAATGTATCAGATGGGGTCCTACTTTGCCTGAATGTATATGTGTAGGTAAGTACATCAACATGTCAATAAAAACTATCCATCCTGTACCTATGTGTGTGTGTAGTTGTAGGCATCTGTGTGTGCACATGTGGAGGCTAGAGGATAATGTCAGATGTCTTCCTCTAATCCTCTCTGCCTTTTTCTTTTAAGGCAGGGTCTCTTACTGAACTGGAAGCTCACCATTTAGCTGGCCAGCAAGCTCCCAAGATCTACTTCTCTCTGTCCCTACTGGGGTTACAAGCCTTTGTAGCTATGCCCATCTTTTAATGTAAGGTGCAGTTTTCTTAAACTTGGTTCTTCATGTTTGCACAGCAAGTGCTCTTACCCACTGACACTTCTCCTTAGCCCCCATCCAGTGTCTTCTAAAGACATTTTAAACACTAATATTTTTTAAATTTGTTTTTTGAAACTTCATATGAAACTTCACACATGTATACAGTGTGTCTTGGTCATATCTGCCACACCCCCTTTCCCATACTCTTTAAGTCCCCTCATCACATTCTCTTCCTCCTTTATGTCCTCCTCTTCTTTTTGAAAAGAAATGTTGCTGCCTGTCTGGACTTCAGTGGGGCCATTTCTGAAGAAAAATGACTCTTCCCTCTTCTAGCAGCCATCAGCTGCCTCTCCCAGAAGTTCTTCAACTAGAGGTGGGGCCTCACCGTCCACTTCCCTATCCATGCTGGCATGTTGAGTGGCTTGTTGAGTGGCAGGTAATCACAGCCACTATGAGCTCATGAGTCCAGCAGCTTGTCAAGTCTGGAAGCCAGCATTTCACAGCATTCCTTCCCATCCTCTGGTTCTTATGTTATTTTCATTTTCTACCTTGATGCTCCCTAAGCCTCATGGGGAGGGTCTAATATTTGCACAGCATGTGTCTTATCTATGGAGCTATCTCCCCTGTCCCTAACCTGCATCTAACCTTGTTAAGAACTTTCTTTAGACTTTGGGAGCACATCCCCCATGGAGGGATACTCCCCTAACCTAGAGGCAGGAGGCCTAGTCCCTACTCCAAATGACTTGACAGATTTTGTTGATCCTGGAAAGCATCACCCTCCCTGTGGAGTGGGGTGGGGAAATGGAATGGGAGGGTGGTCAGGGGGCATGGGAGGGAGAGTGGGAGGAAGGGAGGGAGGGAGAAGGAATTGGGATCCATATGCCATATGTAAAATAAGAAAAAAAATTTCTTTAACCAGTGACAGAAGACAAATGTCAAGGTTCTACACCTCCATGGGCCAGACTTCCTTTTAAGAATGAGCCCCCGCTCAGGCTGACCAAGCCCACACACCTAATCTCCTCTTGAAAGAACACGAACTACTCTTATATGAAGTTGGTGAGAGAGGATTGAGAATCAAATGAAGAGAAGGGAGGGGCGGGACCAAAGGCCTCACCTGCCTCTTCCTGGCCAGCTGCAGTGAGACTCTGCCATCTGCTCATTTGGTGAAGGTGATGAGGGAAAATGTGTGCATAGTAACACTTGGGTACAAATAGATGGTGAGAGAGTGGCCGTCTGATGTTTCCATTGCAGAGTGACGAGGCATGGCCATGTCTTCTGTGACACATTTCTTGTTTGAATCCTGCCTAGAACATTTTTCTAAAGAAAAAGTGAGAATCTCACATGATTAGAGGAACAAGAAACATGGCAAGTGCTACAGCAAACAAACTGATGCTCTGGGGGCTGGGGAAATGGCACCATTGGTAAAGTATGAGGAACGGAGTCTGGATTCTTAGAACCCATGTGGGAAAGCTGGGTGCAGTAGCATGTGCCTGCAGTCCCAGAGATAGGGAAATGGATACAGCAGGATCTGTGGTCTTGCTGGCCAACCGGTCTAGCCCAATCAGAGAGCTCCAGATTCAGTGAGAGACCCTATCTCAAAAAAGTGAGCAAAGTGACTGAGAAAGATAACCAGTGTTGACCTCTGGCCTCTACATGTATACATGCTCACACTGCTTTGGAAGCCTCAGACAAGGACTTGAGTGTCGCTTGAGAATGGCAAGAACGGCACCTGTGGTTCCCTGTGCCACACTTCATGCAGCTTCATTGTAAGGATGGGCTGCTTAGCAAGCGAACGCCACCCTCTCCCCTCCCCTCTGTTCCTGGCAGTTTGGGACAGAGTGGCTGCATAAGATCATGTGAGGGTGCAGAAATGATGTTAAATCTTCCTGCTAACAATGACAATGGACTGCCTGGAGCCTGAATAATGGAGCCTAGTAAAACCTGACCCAAACAGAATCTGGAAGGAAATCAAGAACTCACAAATCTTTGCATCAGAGACATGAACGATGGTACCCTCTTTGGCTTGCTGTTCATACCACTAGGAGTCAAGAACTTTGCATACCTGAGCAGCATAGCTTCCAAGAAGGGCCCTGATATTGTGGAAATATGTTCTATTTTTAGGTTGGATAAATTCAGTCTCTTTTTATGGGCAGGGAAAATTATTGCTGAAGTGTTTTTGATAAGATCCTTCTATGCTGTGGACTGGAATATATTGAGTTTATAACATTTAATCATGGGGGTGAAGTGAGGAAAAGATAAGTGAGGACAAATTATACGTTATGCCTGTGGTTTTTATTTGGGTGCTAATTGCTAAGTTTTGGGGCATTCATTTCTATTGGCTTTCATGATTGGCTTTGTGGTTGTTCCAGTTTTTGCAAATGCTGTGTACACAGGATTGATGACCTATCAGGCTAATGTTTTTGCTGTCCAGTGTTGATCTATATGGCTAAGATGGTGGCTCTCTGGTGTGCCGGTTAGTTTTAAATGTCAGCTTGATACAAGGTAGAGTTGTCTGAGAGAAGACACTGAATCTTGGAATTGCCTAGACTAGATTGGCCTGTGGTTATATCTGTGGGGGTTGTCTTGATTGTTAACTGGCGTAAAAAGGTCCAGGCCACTGTGAGCAGCAACATTCCCTAGGCAGGTGAGGTGGTCTTGGGCTATATGAGAAAGCTAGCTGAGCCTAAGCCTGTTTGTGTGCCTGCAGGTAGCATCCTTTGTGGTTTCCGCTGAACTTCCTTGGTGGTGGGTAATGCTGTATAGAACGACAAGCAGATATGTCTCCAAGTTCTTGTCTTGACTCCTTCAGTGATGGGCTAATCTAGAGCTCTACACCAAAATAAACTCTTCTTACCTAAGTTGCTTTTGCTCAAGGTGTTTTGTCACAGCAGCAGAGGGAAACTAGGACATGGATGTCATGTTGATCCATTTGCAGAGGTACAGCCATTGTCTATGGTGTGTGTTAGGGGAGGGTAGGGTGCTACTAATGTATCCAAATGCTTCTTTCTTCATGGAAATTTCTTTTTTACAGTAAAAATTATTGTTTAATAACATATACAAGCTCCATGACTCCTTTTGGTGCTAATGATTATGGTATTTAATAGACCAAACATTTTACTACACTGATACCCTTAGATGTATTACCTAGAAATAAGAAAATGAGGGACGTCCATGAATCAGTGGTCTTTTTCAAAGCTTCATACCACCTTTTCTAGGATGGGTTGGACATGAGAATCTTTTTTTTTTTTAATTTCCCTCAAAATTTCTTAACCATCTTCTATTCTTTCACACCTTTCCTGCCCTTCAATTATATCAAAGTCTGAAAAAAATGGGAAAAACACAATGGATGATGACATTATAATAAAAAAGATTCTTTGTAAGACATTTTGAGTAGCATCTTCATGGACATTTCAAAACAACTTCTTAGTTACTCATAAGGCTTTAAACTGAAAAGTATCTAAGACTAGAAGCCATGACCATCTGAATAAGATTTCTATTAAGGTCCATGCCATATGAGCTTCACACTTCTATATAATATCCTAGTGCACATTTTTTGTTTCTACCCAAATGATTAATGAGAGCAATAAAATTCTGGCTGAAACTTTTTGTTTATAGTGGTAGAAATATAAACTCTGTCCAAATTAATTATTTTTGCGACTCCATTCCTCCCTCTCCCTTTATTTTTCTCTCCTTTACTCACGTCTTTCCCTTTTTCTTTTTGGAAAGGTCTTTCTATGTTACTCAGATTGGTCTGAAACTCATTATGTAGCCCAGGATACCCTTGAACTAGTTAGTGAATCTCCTGCCAATGTCCCCTGAGTCATATGTCACCAGATCCAATTTCCTCTTGATCTTTTTTTTTTTTTAATATATATTTCGAGACAGGGTCTCATTATGTAGCCCTGGCTGGCCTGGGACTCACTATGCAGA
The DNA here is from genome assembly GCF_943737965.1 of Phodopus roborovskii. Classification (NCBI taxonomy): domain Eukaryota; kingdom Metazoa; phylum Chordata; class Mammalia; order Rodentia; family Cricetidae; genus Phodopus; species Phodopus roborovskii. The sequence goes on along the minus strand of NW_026125220.1, from coordinate 37,266 downwards.
CCAGGCTGGCCTTCAACTCATAGAGATCCACCTGTCTTTGCTTCCCTGAATACTGAAATTAAAGGCCTGTGCCACCATGCCCAGCTAATTGTACTATTTTAAACTTACTCTTTGGGAATTTTATGCACACACAATAAGTTTAAAAATATTTATTTAATGTGTATGTACTTGAGTATATTTATGTGCACACATGCGTGGAGGAGCCTGTGGAAATCAGAAGGGAGGGGGGAATTAGAGTTCTAGGAATTGGAACTGAAGACAGTTCTGAGCCCATGTGGATACTGAGAACTGAATTTGGGACATCTGCAAGAGGAGCAAGTGCTCTTAACCGCGAAGCCTTTTCTCCAGCCCACTATGAATTTTCAAATCCCTGTTCAAATACATGTTATGTCCAAGACATTCTATTGGACTCTGTGATTATAATGGAATATATTAGATATAGTCCTTTCCCACATGAAATAGTTTCTAAGACTTATTTTATACCTTTAATAGATTGTTCTGTTCTTATGAAAGCTTTCCACGGAAGAAAATAAAACCTTGATTGAAATGCGATATAAGTGTTGTATAACAATTACCTGTGAACTGAAACATTCTATTCAGTCTCTTCAAGACTTAGGAGGTAAATTACTCACAAGTATCCAGAAGTCTCTGATACATACCTGATTTACAGGCCCTCCCTCCCCTTAGCAGAGTGCTAAGGGGAGAAGACGCTCCTATCTGTTGAGCTGCCTGAAGGCTGTGCAGTGTGCTCTGGGATTCCAGTGTTTGTGAGCTCTCACCCATACTGGGATGGGCTTTTGATGATACATCTGCCTTTGGATTGTCCACTCCTGTAGGTAATCTAATAAACTGTTAGGGTTACCAAGTTGGACTTTGGTATTATGATTTTGTTTTGTTCTTGGTTTCCTATCTTGGGTGAGAAGACATTTGTTCCCATCTCCCCAGGAACAGTGTTGTAACTATAACCCAGCGATATTTTATGGTAACATATATGAATCTTACGTGTTTTGAGTTGTTTTCATCCAGATTAGCTCATGAATTACAAGATCACAGGACCGTACCTTAACTTTATCCAGTCCACAGGTTACCACTGGGATGTCTCCTAGGAAAATGGAAATGGATATGTTCTAGGTATTTTTGTGCTTCGTGTGAGCATACATTCCACTTTGTGTGTGGTCTCTGTGGCTTAACATTGCACCTGTGAGACACAGTTGTGCTGTGTTTTATGGTGGCTCATTATTGGCTAGTCCTCTGTGCCATCATTTGTGGGTCCATCTAGTGACAGACATTGGGGTGCCTATCTAGGCTTTCTATTTTTTTTAACTAATATGATTAAAAACAGAATGAATATTCTCAAATATATTAAATATATATTTAGAGATTTGAAAGTGTACTGAAACATAGATATGAGTCAGTTATGATCTGAGTATGAAATGTGTTTCCCGGGCTCATGTGTTTGAACACTTGGTCCCTGCTGCTGCTGATGTATTAGAGATTATGGAACCCCTAGGGGATGGGACCACACTGGAGGAAGGGGATCATTAAGGCATGGGCCTTCAAATTTACAATGGCTTTGCTTCCTTCACTATCTGTCCTCTAGTTAGTGCCATGAGCTGCCATGTGTCACTCTTCCAGAGCTGTATACTACTTTCACCACCATGATGGACAATAGCTCCTGAAACTGTGAGACAACATGGACCTTTTATGAGTTGCTTTTTGTCAGTTGTTTGGTTGTAGCACAGGAGGGAGGAAAAGTAACTCCAGCAATGTCCATTCTGGTGAAAGAACAGATTGCCATTTACCTATATGCAAGTTTCCTTGTCACAGTCATCTACTACCTCTGGCTCTTATAACCATTTTAAACACAGCAGGAAGGTTGCACCTATGAACTCACAATGGTTGTGACAGCATGTGTAAGACCTGTGAAAGCCCAGGCAAGGCAAGAGCCCAGCATCCAGGGCAAAGGTTCTCCCCCAAGTCTCACTTTTGCTGAGTTGTTATTGTCAGGAGAGGGAGAACTAGCTTTCTATAGGGTGTGGTCCTGGTAGGTCAGACACACTTCCCAGTAGATGACCACACTCATGAGTATATAGCTAGCACTAATTGGACTCGATGGGCTTAAAAAAATGAGGATAGAAAGTTGGGTTCCACTCCCTGTTAGCTTTCCTTAGAAGGTATCCTACAGCTCTGACATCTCCAATATTTGGGGTCTCCAAGGCAATACACACTTTGCCTTCACAGCTCCATGAAATGGTCTCTCTAGGCCTCTATTCAGGGACACCCCCTGACACATTCTTGACCTCAGAAGCTTTCTTTAGTTGTGGAGGAGACTCCATAACCTCTTTCTTCTATCCTTGACTCTAAAGCCAGAAGCATGTCAAGTTCTGCTGCTTTCTGAGACTGGAACATGGCCCACTTGTTTAATTACATCCTCACCAGCTTTCTGTTTTTGATGGTTTCTTTCACTGCCTAAGCTTGGATGTTCCTGAACTCATTTTGTAGACCAGGCCAGCCTTGAACTCAGAGATTCTCTTGCCTCTGCCTCTGGAGTGTTGGGATGAAAGGCATGCACTGCCACAGCCATCCCTGAACTTTTCCTTTACAAGTTGGAAGCTTATCTGGGAGCATCTTGACCTGCAGTCATCATTCCTTTATTCTATTTAACATCAGGCTTTTCTTTAATCTATACATCTTCTTGAACATAAGATTTAGCTGCATTCTACTTCCTGGTCCCTCTTTTCTCCTCAATCTGTACATTTTGCATTTTTACTTGCTGGGCTTGCTTCTTTTCATTATAGATCTTCATAAGAATGACCACTAAGAACCACATTCAGAGTCAATACTAGGCTGTTTTGAGATTTCCTTTGCCAATGGAATTAATCTGAATTTCTTCACTTTAGCCTCAGGCAAATTTTCAGACATGCCCAAAAAGCAGCCACATTCTTCAACAAAATATCAGAAAAACATTCTCTAGGCCACATATTCTCCTTTGGAACCTCTTGAGCCCCACCCCCTTAATTCAAATCATTCTCAGCACTACTGTCTTCCATGTTCCTACTAGGATATCCCATTAAGCAGCACCTAAAGCATTGCACTGCCTTTCTAATCCACAGTGCTAAGGTTCATATTCCTATAAACAATCACATGGTCTAGCCTAGCACAGTAATAACCTGGTCCCTGGTACCAACTTCTGTCTTAGGGTTTTATTGCTGTGAAGAGACACCATGATTACCACAACTCTTATAAAGGAAGATATTTAACTGTGGTAGCTTACATTTTCAGAGCTTTAGTCCATTATCATCATGGTAGGAAACATGGAAGCATACAGGCAGGCATGGTGCTAGAGAAGGAGCTGAGAGTTTCACACTTTGATGCACAGGCAACAGAGGGAGACTGTGAACTATACTGGACATAGCTTGAGCATATGAGACCTCAAGGCCAAACTTACTTCAACAAGGCTACATCTCCTAATAGTGCCACTTCCTATGGGCCAAGCATTCAAAGACAGTATGGAGGCCATTTTTATTGAAATCACCGTGCCAGCTGTGAACATAGTAACGTAGTGTGTCCTTTTTATAAGTAAATATCTTCAAATTTTTACCAGAATTATATGTTTTTCCCCCCGAGGAAAGATTTATACCTAGGCACTTGATGTTTATTGATGCTAACACAAATTATAGTATTTAAAAATTGGGCTTAGTGGTTAAGAGAACTGACTGCTAATCACCCCAGTGCCAATCCCACAATGTCCACTTAAGCTTGCTCCTTAGTTTCCCTAGTCTTGCTCTTGCCTCATTTCATTTCCCGTGGCTTCAAAAAATGCAGACTAGAAGATATGGTAATAGATCTTTGATACTTTTCCTTGAAAAGAGGTGGTTCATTGTGTTTGGTATTACCTGTGCTTTTCTGAGAAGTTCTCTGTTGTTTTTTGGCTCTTAGATTCTGTTTGATGTTGAGAATCTTGCCCTGTGCATATGTAGCTTAAAAATTATGTGGATTTAAGCCTGTTATCTCACTGTGTGTTGGGTTAAAGCAGAGGACTGAATGAATGTGTTTTCCTCATATTCATTTATCAAGATCTTGACCCCCCCCCCCAGTGTCAGGGACAGACAGCAGAGCCTCTGGTAGGTGAGTGGCTCATGAGGGAGTCCTTATGAATGGGTTTAGCCCATTTGGTAGAGATCCCAGAATGCTCTCCTGCTCATTTTCTAACTACTGTGTGAGCATGTTAATGAAAAGGCAGCTGTCTGCAAGTCTATGGAGGACTCTCACCACAAGCCCTCTAGGATGCACCCACTCCCAGACTGCCTGCTTCCTGAACAGGGGGCAATAAACTCCTGATGTTTATAAGCCACCTGGGCTGTGGTGTTTTGTTACAGCAGCCAGAACAGATTAAGGGTGCGAGCTCTTTGCACTTCTTTGCTTTTATTTTGCTTTCTTTTTAAATTTATAAAGTATTTTCATTTACTTGTAGGATACCTATTTTTCTAATGTTTTAGTGTTTACTCTAGAATTGATTGTATGCCCCCTTAACTTACTCATATCCATAGTAAGTAGTAATTTTATATTTTTCTAAACAGCATTTATCCTCTCTCCCTCTTTGTGCTGTTAGCATCATGCGATTTAACGTTACTTCCCTTCCTGTACAGACTATGCTCCTTGATGGCAAGCCTTCTTGGTCTTGTCTAAATACCTGGGCCGGAGAGGTGGCTCAGTGGTTTTGTAGAGGACACAGGTTCAATTCCCAGCACCCATTGTGTGACTGACAATGGTCTGCGACTGGTTCTAGGGGGATCTGTACCCTATTCTGGAATCAGAGGGCACTTCGTGCACATGGTACATATGCATATGTGCAGGCAAATGCTGAAGAAACAAAAATAAACGAGTCTTACAAAAATACCTGGGTTCCATCAGTCATCTGGGGCAGTATGCTGTAGCCACATTTTCCCATTCTGCTGGGAGACATTCTGGGTAACAGGAGCATTCTGTCCTGAGATGCTTGCTGTCAGTTCCCAATATCCTCAGATAATTTTCTGTTTCATCTAGTTTTATGGTTTATTTAGAACTGTGGGAAAGTGTTCTCAGTACCAGCTTCATCATAACCAAGAAGCCAAGTTCTCCACTGGATGCTAACTTCTGAGAGTCAACTCAGGTGTACTGCATGCTTCTTTTTAACCTATTTTTTGTCTTGGTGTGTTTATGTGTTTATGCAAGTGGGTACCTGTATGTGTGTGTGCAGGTATTCATGCATGCCAGAGGTCAACCTTGGGTGTCATCTCCAGTCACTGTCCACCTTGTTTTTGAGGGTCTCTCACTAGTCTGGAGCTCACCTAATATGATAAACTGGCTGGCTATTGAGGCCCAGCCTCTTGTCTCTGCCCCCTAGTGCTTGGATTGCAGGTGAAATTATAATATTACAAGCATATACCACACTGTGACCTGTAGCAGGCTTTCTCAGACTGCCAGACCCCAAATCATGACAAAGAGACCTACTATCAGTTATGAATGCTTAGCCTTATCTTATGTGTGTTATACTAGCTCTTATAATTGATTTTTTTAACCTGTTTCTCTTCATCCACATTTTGCCTCAGGGCTGTTTACCTTTCTTTCATTTTGTATGTCCTATTATATGCTCAGCTGGCTGGCTGGCTGGCTGGCTGGCTAATGGCTGCCTGGCTGTCCCGAGGTGTCTCCTTCTTTCTCCTCCTGTCTCCTTCTCTTTCTTCCTCCCACTCCTTCTCTGTTTTCCTCTTACTTATTCTCTCTGCCCACCAGCACCACCTGTCCCTCTACTGTCTGGCTATTGGCAGTCCAGTTTTTATTAGACCAATCAAGTTCCTTATGCAGGCAAGTTGAAACAGCAACACATCTTAACCTTGTTAAACAAATGCAGCATAAACAAATATAACAAATCTTAACATTGTTAAACAAATGAGCATAAACAAATGTAACACATCTTTGCTTACATGAAGTAATATTTCATAACAGTGACCTGTATTTTTATATGGGTTCTGGGGACTGAACTCAGGCCTTTACCAAGTAAGCACTTTGCTAACTGAACTCTGTATCCAGTGCTGGTCATGATTTGTATTTCTCTAGGATAAATGCTTGGGGGAATGTTTGGTAGGTTATTTCATAAGTATGCTTTTAGTTTTTTTTAAATATACATTTGCTAAGTCAGTTTGTAGAATGTCTATTCATGGTGACCAGCCTTGTGTGGCCTATGCAATTTGTTTATATCATTGCCAGCTTTTGGGATTGTTACTATTTTAAAAAGTTTAGCTATTTTGCTATCTCATCATGCTAGTAATTTGTGTTCATCTAATGGTTGGTGATGTTGAACATGTTTCCATATTTTTGTGTGCTTCTTGACATCTGTGCAATGTCTTTGCCAATTTCTCCCTCCCTTCTTCCTTCCCTTCTTTTTCTTTCCTGTTAATTAAAAAAATTATGTGTAATGTTTGTGTCTGTGTGTAGGGGCTGATGGGGGCCTGTGGTGATATATTATTTATGATTTATTAAATCTTACCTGAGGATTCAGAAAGCAAAGCCAGCCACAAGCTATAGAGGTCAGGCAGTAGTGGCACACACCTTTACTCCCAGGACTCGGGGGACAAAGGCAAATGAATTGCTCTTAGGCCACAGAGTGCAACACAAGATTGAATCAGTCTAAAAGAGTGACAGAGCTCATGCCTTTAATCCCAGGACTCATTCAATGTATTTAAGACAGGATTAGGGTCTAAGATCTGGCCTTCATTCTCTAGCGACACTGAGAAGAGGCAGCAGTCTGAGGCTTGGTGAGAGCTTTCCGAGACAGGATCAGCACTTTCAACCTGAGGTGGAGATAAGGACTAGTGGTTTAGCAGCTTTGCTTTTCTGATCTTCATCTTGAAGCATGAATTATGATATCTGCCTCTGGGTTTTTTATTTTTGTGTGTTCTAGATCCCCTGGAACTAGAATAACAGGTGTTTGTGAGCCACCTGACATGGGTTCTGGGAAACTGAATTCAAGACCTTTGCCAAGAACAGTCTGGCCTCTTAATGGCTAAGCTATCTCTCTGGCCCATCCTGTTGTTTTGAGAGTTCTTTATCAATTTTAGACCAGTCTCTTGTCAGCTGTATGACAGTCCATAGCTCATCTTCTATTCTCTCTTAGTGGACTTATTTGCAGAATCAAAGTTTTTAATTTGGTAAGTACTGTTAATTGATGCATTTCTTTTGAGGACTGTGCTTTTTGTCTTATGCCTAAGAATTTTTTCCCAAGCCCCTAGCCCTGAATCTTCTCTCCTTTGTTTTCTTATTACAGTTTTGTAGTATTACATTTCATACCAATGTCTGTGACCCAGTCTGGGTTAATTGTTACACAGGTGTGATGCTTGGAGTTGAGCATTTATTTATGCTAACATATCTCCAGTTGCTTCAGCAACATTTGTTGAAGGACTATCATTCCCCAAAGAAATTATTTGGGTTACTTGTGTGGGGGCATTTCTGGGTTCCATGCCACTGTGTGTCAGGTGTTCACCAGTGTGTGTATGTGTCTAGACATCATCGTGAGTCCTTATTTTTGATTCCTTTTCTTTCTCAAAATCTCTATGTCATTCTAGTTCCTTTGCATTTTTATAGGAATTCTGGTACAATCTGGTTTTTTATTCACAGAGGAAATTTCACCAAGACCTTAACAAGAATTGAAGTAACCCTGATTATCCAGTTTGGATGACTTGGACTTATAATGAGTCTTCCACAAACCTAATAGCTGCTCATTGTGGAAAGTCTTCCTGACCAAACTATCCTCTGTTTAATCCTATTCAGAACATCCTGTTTCCTTTTTCCTTTTGCTGGACCTAAAATACAAACCAACCAACCTGTGATCATGTCTGCACATCGTTTTTGTTTTTTTATACAGTGGTGGTGATGAATGCACAATGCATTGTAGTCTACAAAGCTCATGGCATCATCACTCAGACTGTACAATGAGTTCATGACCAAAGTCAAGATTCATGCAGTCATGGGTCCATTTCTCTAAAACTTTTTTTTGTTGACTAACTATCTCTCTTTGAGATTCTTTTCTTCTAGTTTTGTCAATCTCAACCAGTAGCACTGATGTCCCTTCTGGGGGTCATTTTCCTCAGAGAGAGAACTCCTGAGGGGTGTCCTGGGTCCTGAAATCAGGACCTATCATGTAAGAAGAAATACTTGGTCTATTACTGAGCTGTATCCCAGTCCCATCCTCGTATTTTAAAAACCATTTCTTGGGGGTTGGAGAGATGGCTCAACCATTAAAGGCTAGGCTCACAACCAAAATAAAACCATTTCTTGGAAATCAGCTTCTGCAGTATGGTAGTTACAATAAATCATGGCTGGACATCATTTGTCAATGGGTGAAGTTTATTTATGATGGATCAAGGATAGTTGAAACTGTTGCATTTGTATGTGCTGTTGAAACTTTTGATGGATAGGATTGTGTTGGGTTAATTCCCTGTCGGTTTACATTTCTTCTGTTGTATGAATATATGTTGTTCCTGTTTCTCTTTCTTCTTTTTCCTTCCTATTCTCCTTCTCTTTCCTACCCCCTAAGTCTCCCTCCCTCCTCCTTCCCACCCTGCCTTCCTTTTGTTCCCCCTCTTCAAATTCAGTCTCTTATTTTCATTCTGTTTTGAGACAAGATCTTTCTGTGTAGCCCCAGCTGGCCTGATACTCTCTATGGTTCCCCATACAGGCCTTAACTCATGGCAACCCTCCTGCTTCAGCTTCCCAAGTGCTGGAATTGTAGGTGTACAGTGCCATTCCTAGAAAGTTTGTATCCTCTTCATGGATTAAAGATCATTTCCAGTTTGTTAACCTATCCTCACCACCTTGTGTGTTTTCTTGTTACTGTGTTCATTCTGGAATTTTTAAAAGGTAATATCCTTGTTTGTGTTAGGGTTTCTATTGCTGTGAAGAGACACCATGATCACTGCAAGTCTTATAAAGGATAATATTTAATTGGAGTGGCTTACATTTTCAGAGGTAAAATCCATTATCATCATGGTGGGGGCCATGTAGTGTGCAGGCAGACATAGTGCTGGAGAAGGAGCTGAGATTCCCACATCTTGATCCTCAGATAACAGGAAGTGGTCTGATTGCCACACTGAGCTAAGCTAGAGCAAAGGAGTCCTCAAAGCCCACCCCACAGTGACACACTTCCTTCAACAAAGCCACACCTACTCTAATAATGCCACACCTCCTAATAGTGCCATTCCCTATAAGTTTATGGGGGGGCGATTACATTCAATCTACCACATTACTTTATTACAATCTGAGTAAATATGTAAATGCATTTTTATTCTAATAATTCATGTTCACTTTGAGCATTAAGTGGCTTCTTTAACTGTACTCTCTGAATTTTTAGGTACAAAATGAACTTCTGGCTCCCAATGTTTAGCTTTCCCTATACCGTGGCCATTAACATTGTGTTTCACCCCTGTTCTTAGGTGAGCCAGTTGAGAAAAATCCCTGCATTCTACAGAGATGTCATATAGAGTGAATGTTCGGGATTGTGTCATGTTTGGCAAAGTGACAGTGACTCAAGGGGAAGTTGTCTTTTCTAGAAGAAAGGATATCAGAACAAGAAGTTTAACAATGGACTAGAAAATGACTCTATGACAGAATAATGTTTCTAAAGATTTCTTTTATTTTAATTATGTGTATGTATGTGTGTTCATCTGTATACATATGTGTACATGAGTATAGGTACCCATGGAGGCTGGGTGTATCAGACCTCATTGAGCTGGAGTTATAGGTAGTTGTGAGCCTACCTACATGGTAGCTGAGAATATAACAGTTGTACTGGAAGAGCATAACATGCTTTTAACCACTTAGCCATCTCTCCAGCCCCCCCATAACCTCTAATTTTTACAAATGAAATTAAAGCCTATTCTTTTATGTTTCTCTGGAGGGGAAAATGCCAGTGAAGTGAAGGTATTTGTGAAAGTCATTCTTGGATAGCAACTTGACTGGACTTGGAATCTCTGGAGACACACCTCTGGGCATGTCCGTGAAGAGTATTTCTAGTAAGATTTAAGTGAGGAGGGAAGGCCCATGGTCAGTATAGGTGGCACCATCCCATAGGCTGTGCTACCCAAGAACATGCCAGCTGAGCACCCAGGGTTGTGCTTTCTCTGGTTTCTGATCCACCCAGACGCAAGCAAGCTCCCCCTGTGCCATGCCTCCTTACTATGATAGACTTTATTCTTAGACCTTTAAGTTGTGCCTCATCAGATTCTCAGTTACAAAAAGAAGAAGAAGTAGCAGAGTATTCTAGGTCAGAGAACCATCTGAGTTTTGTGCTGTAGCTTGTCTCAGAGACTCTGTTCCCTAGTGATATGTCTGGGCCAGTGATGATACCATAGTGACCCTCACTACAACAAACCACTCTGGAGCAGCCTCAGGGGTTTTGAGGGTATGATTTTAGAACGGTTATTATTTTGCTTGTGTTATGATGCCATAAACACCCAGAAGGGGGTGTTTGATCCTTGGAGCTGGAGTTACAGACTGTGTGAGTGCATGAATGCTGGGGAAATGAACTCCAGGTCCTCTGTAAGAGCAGAAAGAGCCACCTCTCCAGCCCCCTAATGATCTATTTCTCCTGCTACCCCACTGTATACTGCAATAGTAATTTTGGGATCTAGAGGATTACAGAGACAGTCTTTGCAGAATGTTAAGGTTAACCCTGAATGTTATTTCAATGAATGTAGATTTTATCCTGGAGCTGAGTGTCTGTTTAAGGATTTTCTTTGAAAAATTTCAACAATGATTTAATAGTAATACTAAAATAGTTAAAGTTTATTAACAAAATAAATGTAGGAGGTGAACCTGTCATTTCATTTAAAGCAAGGGAGGTTTTTAAATGATCCATCACACATTTCAGCATTTCAAGCAAAAGAATTATGGAAATCATGTATCTGGCTCAATGAGTTTGATAGCACCTCAATAGCTGGAGATATTGCAGGTGAGAATGGTGGTGATATAATCACTTTTATATTAAAGTATATAATTTATAGGAACTTTTGCTGTGTATGGTTGGTGTTAAGAAAACGAATAGGGGCTCCTATTTTAGGTTGTTCCTGACTTTAAACAACACAGTTAATGGTGTTAAGGTAGATGAACCTAGTTGCAACATATAGAATGGGTAGGGAGAGTGGGCAAGGCTGGAGACAAGCATTGAAATTGTAGCTGTATTTATTGGCTCCTATATTCATAGTCTTATACAAGACTTATTTTCCTTCATTGTAACAAAATACTTGAGAGAACTAGCTTATAAAGGGAAAGGTTTATCTGGGTGCATAGATTTAGAGATTCCAGTCTCCAATGAATGAACCATATTTTGGACTTGTGGCCACATGGCACACCAGGATTGGAGTACATGGCAGAGCAAAACTTCCCAGCTCATAGAAAGAAGGCCATTGTCCTACATTCCCCCTTCAGGAGTATATCCTCAACAACCTAAAGACCCCTCACCTCTTAAGATTCTACCACCTAGTAGCTTGACTCTGAACAGTAAGCCTCTAACCTATGAGCCCTTGGGAGACATTTTTGCAAAACAGCTCTGTGTAAGGTATCAATAGTTTTCATAGAGGTAGAGAGAATTTAAAGCATGCAACTTGCCCATTTGAACCAAGACTTAAACCTATGCAAGCCAGAGCCTGTTCTTTAGCCTATGACCACGTGACCCCACATGACTACAATAAAGGTCAAGAGGGAGAAGTTTTTTTACCAGCTAATGTTAAGTATTGCTTATGGTGTGGAATTAAGTATTCATATTATTATAAATTTACCCCCCCCCCCTCTCTCTCTCTCTCTCTCTCTCTCTCTCTCTCTCTCTCTCTCTCTCTGTGTTTAGGTGCACATGTGAGTATGTTAGTGTGGAGGTAAGAGGTCAACTTAGGGGCTGTTCTCAGGTGTCAACCATCTTGCCTTTTAAGACAGAGTCAGCCATCAGGCTAGCCTGGCTGGCCAGAAAGCTCCAGGACTCCTCCTCCTGACTCTGCCCTCCCCTGAACTGAGGTTACAGTCATGCACCACCACCCCCGTGAGGACCAAGCTGGGTCCTGATGCTCCGAGTCAGGCACTTTACTATTGGAGCTGTCTCCCCTCTGCTTGTAAAGGCACTATTATTTTAATTTTTCAGTGTTGCTTTTGTGCATTGCCCTATTATCCTGATGGAATCAAAATCCCTGTTTTATGAGCCTCAGTTAAGCACTGATAGATGCTTAACTGATGATGCTCTATCAGTGAGAATTGCCAGTCACAGCTGCCCCCTCCTGTAATCCCCAGAGCTTCCAAATTCCCAGGACCATAAGGTTAGCCCACCAAGTGCCTGGATAAGCAGATGTGTGTGGGCTGAGGGGCTTGTTAGTCTCTCTGGGAGTGCTTTCTATATGTAAAGAGCATTAAATTGGGCCCTGCTCTCCCTACGGTTCTTTATGTGGGTTTAATAGGGGAAGCCCTTAAGTTATGCAGCCCATGCATGAAGTGTTCGTTTTCATGCTCACCTGCAGTGCAAGGCAGCATTCATTGTTATGCAGTTGCATTGCTGCTGCAGAGGTTGGAGAGCCTGGGTGATGTCTACTTTTTATGAAGTGGAGACTGGGTACATGGTTTTTAACAAGCTGACAGATGACTTGCCTTCTGTAAGCAGTTACATACTTTCTATTTTGCGAGTGTTTATAAGGACCTGGATCCAATCCAGGATTATAGCCTCGTCCTGCTTTGGGTATGCAGTATGGGACAGCTCGTTTTTGCTCTGAGTCGCCCCTTGAGGAGTCACAGAGTTGTCGACAGCTATCTTTTCAGAGTTCATTTCTCTGGGGTTAGGGAGTGGGAGCTGTGAGCAGCTGAAATACTCTGTGCCAGTTTGGAGTCTGCTTTGTTGGGAGTTATTTGCTGATACAATTTCTTGCAACCATGTGGAATTTTCCCCCTGATCAGTTTGTGTGGCAGGTGGAAATCCCTAGAACCCTGAGTAGAGTCCTTGCAGTCCTTGGATACAGTATGTTCTTAGTGGTGCCATGCTCTGTTCTCTGCCTCAGCGTTAGCTTTTTCTCTGTCTTTCGTGTGTGTGTGTGTGTGTGTGTGTGTGTGTGTGTGTGTGTGTTTGTGTGTGTATGAGAAGAGGGGAGAGGGACAGGGAGGGAAGAAGGGAGGCAGAAGGATTGTTGAGTTCACTACTAACAGGATTTCCATTGAACCTGGAGCTAGACTGACAGCCAGCAAATCCCTGTATTCCTCCCATCTCCAACTACCACACTGCTGTGGTTATAAGCACATGGAGTAGCCTGACTTTTCATATGCTTCCTAGAGATCTGAATTCAGGTCCTTGTACTTGTGTAGCAAGTGTTCTTCCTTTGTTCCTTAGTTTCTTTCTTCTTTCCTTTAAAAAAATTTTTTTTAAAGGCAGGGTCTCACTATGGACTTGCTGACATGGAACTCACTATGTAGACCGGCTGCCTTGAACTCACAGACATCTGGCTGCCTCTACCCTTCCAGTGCTGAAACTAAATGTGTTCACCGGCATGGCATGCCTGGCACAGCCAGGATTGCTGCACACTGAACTATCTCCTCAGACCTAGGCTTTCTTTTGATGGTGTGTAGGATTTAGATCAAAAGCTGAAATATAGGCACCCAAAGCTCCTCCTTTGACAAATCACAGCATACTTCTTATTCCATAATAACCTCTCTTCTTTGTCTGTGTTTCATGAGCTGTTCCCCTGGAAGCTCAGAGGATTTAAGAATGTGAATTGGGGAGGTAGGGATGCCAGCATCCTGGTGGGACCAAAATGGCTGATGTGTTGTGTTAGGTTTCTTATTGCTGTGACAGTAAACCTCACAGGAACAACTCGAAGGAGGAAGAAATTGCTCTGAGTCACAGCGTAATGGGGTTCAGTTCATCATGGTGGCCTAGCATGGTGGCTAGAGGAGTGCCCATCATGGTGGCCAGGAAGAGAGAGGTCCAGACTCATCCAGACTGGGTTAGAGTAGGAGAGAGGAGGGAGAGAGGGGAGAGGGTCAGACAGGCAGGCAGGCAGACACGCACGCACGCACACACACACACACACACACACACACACACACACACACACAGAGAGAGAGAGAGAGAGAGAGAGAGAGAGAGAGAGAGAGAGAAGCTACTACACTACACATGTGGTACCATATTTCCCACCTTAGCTGGTCTTTTCTGGATCTCCATCTCAGACCCTCTCCCAGAGGTGTGCTTTACCACCCCTCCCAGGAGTGTCTCAGTGCAATCATCTTGAACACTCATGATGAACCATCAAGGCTATATCTAATCATAGGCAGGTGTCCCTTATCATAAACTATGAAACAAAATGCTCCCAACTATGTTTCTCCATATCCATGCTCCAAATTTGAGACACAGCAATGAGTTAGTTACCTTCTGCTTCCTATTTTGTTTCCTTACCACTCTCTGAAATGGCCCTGTGACAGGTTACCAGTGATCTGTCAAGTGCTTTCCCCCTTGGGTGTCCCTGAAGAATATGGGGTAGCTATCTCTTCAGGCCCCAGAGTGCGCTGTGTATTTTGTTTTCATCTTGGTGTGAGCCACCCACATTTCAGGGCTACCATATTGGATAGCATGGGTCTAAATAATAACCAAATTTCTTCCTCACCCAGTGACTTCACTGTCTGCATATGAATACTTCCAGATTTGTCCTTGCATTCCCTTATCTGCCTGCACATTCATTCTTGAGAAGGTCTCATGCACAACCCCATCACTAGGGGGGGGGGAGTCAGTGGTAGCCAAGTACCTCATGGCTGTCTTCTTGGGTACCCAAAAGGATCTTAGACTAAGCATTTTAAGAAATTTCAGCATCTGAGGCTGGTTTTCTCTGCCTTTATCCATCATTCCGGGATTCTGATGTTTTCTCTAATTTCCAAAAGGTATTTAAGACAATTAACACACATAAGCCAAAAGCTATGAGTGCCTAGAACCCATAAGCTGAGGGGTGCTGTGGAGAGTGAGTGGCACTTGTCAGGAAGCCTGGCACAGCTAAGGAAGTGTGCCAGTTCTTGACAGCAGCCAGGTGACAAGGCACATAGAGCTGCATATGTGGACTGAGCTCCTTACTGCTTTTATCCATGAGCAGAGCAAGTCTTTTCTTGGTAGCAAATGCAACAGTGGAGGAGGGGTATCTCATGACCTCAGTCTCCTTGATGCAGATACCTGGAGGAGCTGAAGTTGGCTTCATCATTCCTCACCTATTCCTATTCTCAGAGGCCGGTCTTGTGGTTTCCTGGGAGCTTTTACTGTTCTCAGATTTTCTTGGCCTAGGTACTTCAGTTTAGGGTGAGCATTTGCTGGATGTTCTGGTTCCTGTCTGCTTTCCAATGAGGAAAATCAAAAGCTGATTTTGGGCTCTACCTAAGATGAAGTTAACTGTTGATTTCACCCTCTGCACCCATGCTGGGAGCATGAAATGAGTCCACCAAAGGGCGGAGGCTGGGCCCCTTGTGGCTCATGACCCTAGGGAGCCAGAATGGCCTTTTTCTCAGAGGTGAGTCCCCTGAGGCTGAATAATGATAAGTGCAGAACTAGGACTGACCTCACCCGTGCATTGCTTCATGTGTGTTTCATTGAGTTGTGTCTCAGCAAAAGCATCCACAAGCAATGCTGTCATTTATATTCAATTTTGGCGTGGTTTGTAAAATGTGTAGCTTCAAATGTTTTCCAATTCCCCAATTTCTGTTGGGCTTACAGAGTAGAAACCCTCAAATTAAAACCAATTTAAAAGCACTCTCTTGGAGTATAAAGATGGAGTTTGCAGTGGCCCCTCCCCTACAGAACTGTTTTGTAAGAATTTTTCCATCTCAGCTACAGGGGAAGAAACTGGTTTGGTGGATAAATACAAGATAAGAAACCTGAATCCTCTGGGTTCAAGTCTTGGTTCCTCTATTGGAAGAATTATTTATCATTTCTCAGTTTACTGCCCTGCCCCACCATTCACATAAAATAAAATCTATCCTATTAGAGAAAAACTTTAATGTGCTCAATTAACATCGGTGTCCCCTCTGCTGTCCTTGTGAGTTGTAGTGAGGGGGTGCAGTGGTCACTTTTCTGACAAAGAAGCAACTTTAAGGAAGGAAAGAAGGGAAGGATCTCCTTTGGGCTCACACTTTCAGAGTACAGCCTCTCATGGTGGGGAAGTAATGGCAACAGGAGCTGGTCCTGGCATCAGTCAGTAAAGAGAGGTGAACGGCCCGTGCTTAACTCCTGCTCTCCTTTGTTTTTGTTTTCATCTTGGGCCTCTGCCTATGGCACACACGATGCTGCTCACATTTAGGGCAGAACTTCCCGTTTCACTGCACTCCATCTAGCAACTCCCCTTGGAGCCATGCCCAAAGGTTTGCTGTGTTACTTTATTAGGAATGCTGACACAAGGATTGTAAACTGAGGCATTTGCACAACAGAAATATATTTTAATGAAGTCTGGAAGTTGGAAGTCTGATATCAAGGTGTCACCAAGACTGGTCTCTATTAGGGCCTTTTTCCTCGGCTGGGGAGGGGCTTCCTTTGAGTATGTCAGTGTCCTCCTCTTAAAAAGCCAAGAGGATTGGGGTCCACTGTGATGACCTCATGTTAATTTGAGAAATCCTTTCAAATGTCATCTTAAAAGCCTAGCCTTGTTCTGAGATACTTTGTGGTAGTGCTTCGGCTTATGAATTTGGGTATACCCAGCCCATCTTTGTGATTGCTACAAGACCCTTCATGAGGGTAAGCAGTGTGATTTGGGGCTGTGCTATGTCACTGTATTGTGCTGAAGAGGCTGAGTTCTGGGTGGGAGGGTCTCTGCAGGGTCATAGTTGAATGAACTTTCATTCTCTAGCTGAGATAGACCATGTTGGCTTTCAGCCATACATTATACTTTAATTTGATGGGACTGTGACTCCTCCTGGGGGCAATGTGGCCCATTCTTGTTGCTATATCCAAGCTTCTGACTCTTAAATTCTTCTTCCTTCTCTCTCCCTCTGTTTCTCCCCCTAACCTGGTTATTGATCCCTGATGAGTCATCTACATCATAGTCTAGCAAAATCAGGATTAAGAAAACATAAATGTTTTTGTTTGAAAGGAGAAGTCTCATATGTTCATTTTCAAGGAGCATTGGTGGAGGCAGATGCATTCTTAATGCCAGATGTTCCAGGAAGCTTTTTTTTCTAGTCCATGGATATGTCAACCAGCAAAAAATAGTGCATTTTAATCTTGCCAGGAACCAAGTTTGGGGAATTGGAAGTCACTGGATCTGTCTTGCCACATGCTCCTATCTGGGCTGTTAACAGAGTAGGTGTCCCATGGGCCTGGTTGGCTATCCCAGGCTTCATCTTCACATTTCTCCTTCCACGTGGATGCCCTTTTCCAATGACATTCCAACACTGGCAGAACTCTCTGTGATGGTTTCTCTTTGTTGTCAGCTTGACTGACTGTGGAGTTACCTGGGAGACACACTTCTGAGCATGCCTGTAATGGTTGTTTTTTTTTTTCCAGGAAGAACTAACTTTGAATGGAAAACCCACTTTGGATGGAGGATCCAGGCTGAATAAAATAGAAAAGTGGAGGAAACTAGCTGAATGTCAATATTCATCTCTCTGTCCTCTGACCTCCACACCTGGGCTATGGTGTGAGTCTCTCTCCCAATTAATAAATAATAGGGGCTGGAGATGGCTTAGTGGTTAAGAGTACTGTCTGTTTTTCCAGAGGTCCTAAGTTCAATTCCCAGCAACCATATGGTGGCTCACAACCATCTGTAATGAGATCTGGTGCCCTCTTCTGACCTGCAGGCATACATACAGGCAGAACACTGTACACATAATAAATAAATTTTAAAAGAGGGGAATTTATTTTAAAAACAATAAATGTTTAAAAAGTAAATATTTTCTTAAGCATATTTATTATTGAAAAAATATTTCTCTGCCTGGTACTAGTCCAGATTTGTTCATGAGGGATAACGAGTCAGTGAGAAATATCCAAAAAATTTAAAAATAAATGATCTATAGAGGATTAATTAAACTGGAGTATGTCTTAACTTTATATGACTTTATACTTTCCCAATATTTCTGAAGGGGCAGTGATTTTGTGCTACTTTTAGTAGCTCATAAAGAAATAGGAAAAGGGTACACAGTCTATAAACTAGCTACAGTAATAGTTCACTTTGCTATTTTTTGCTAAGGCCAGTGTGTCTGCCTCATGTTAGGGTGCACAGGGCAAGTGTGAAACCTCAGTTGGTGAAACTTTAGAAGGAAAATTTCAGTAATTTCTATTACTCAAATTATTCTTTTCCAAGAGATTTATTTATTTATTTATTTGTGTGTGTGCGCGTGCGTGCGTGTGTGTGTGTGTGTGTGTGTGTGTGTGTGTGTGTGTGTGTGTTTATATGTATGTATGAACCTGCTGAGACCAGAAGAGGGTGTTAGATTCCCTAGAACAGGAGCTACAGTTGGTTGTGAGCTGCCTGGTATGGGTGCTGGGAACCCAACTTCCTCTGGAAGTAGCTGCTAAACTATCACTCCAGCCCCAGAAGATTATTTTTAGGAGGTTAGTGTGCAGGTTAGTTTTGCATTAACTTAACACACACAGTAGTCATCAGAGGGAGGAAACCTCAATTCAGAAAATGCCTCCATAAGAATGGGCTGTATGTAAACTGTATGTAGGGCACTTTCTTAATTAGTGATTGATGGGGAGGGCCCATTCCATTGTGGATGGTGCCATCCCTGGGCTGGTGGTCCTGGGTGCTGTAAGAGATGAGGTGAAGCAAGCCATGATATGCAACATCCCTCCATGGCCTCTGCATCAGCTCCTGCCTCCAGGTTCCTGCCCTGCTTGAATTCCTGTCCTGAATTCCTTAGATGATGAACTGTGATATGGAAGTATAAGGCAGATAAATCATTCCCTCCCCAAATTGCTTTTGGTCAGGAGTCCCATCATGGCAATAGTAACCCTAACTAAAGATAGGCAGGTATTTAAAGAGGAAGACTCCTGTTTGGGAAAGAAAGCCCATGTGAAGCTTAAGGTATGAGTGTGGCTAAGCCATTGTTAACATGGGTGTGAGAGCATCCTGCATGTGCATTGGGAAAAGCTAGTCATCTTGTAATAAATTAAGTTAGTTAAATGAATATTATATACTTACATTTAATTGCATACATTTATTTTTGGACAAGTCTTCGAATAATATTTATGTTGGGTAAGTTTGAGCTGATGGCGGAGTGTTACTATTCTGGAGGAAGATATTAATAGAGATTGGATCAAATGGTTCACTCTGAAAATCTGGCTTGGAAAATGGACGGCATAGGAAGACATCCAGTCTGGTCACACCAGTTGTCTGCTGGGGGAGTTCTGTGAGCATTAGAGCAATTGGTAGCTGCTGTGATGTGAAGGTCACTGTGGCCTTGGTTGTTCTGGATTCTATGTGGGGCCTGAACAGATTCTCATGTACACTTCTTAGAGAGTCATTTAAACAAACAAACAAACAAACAAACAAAACACATACACACAAAACTTAAGAAGAAAGGTGCCATTCCCTAGTCCTCAGCAATATGATTTAAAATACCAGGGCCTGTTTTTCTAAGACTTACTGTTCCTCAAGTCGTGATTGCTTTTCCTCTGAACCCTTCCGTGCCTTTGAACCCCACATCTGTGCATCTTGCCTAGCAAACCCTGACTGAAGTATCACTACCAAGAAAAGCACCCTGGAGGTGTAGAGCACAGCCCTGATGCCAGGCCTCAAGCTGCCTCTGCCTCCTGAGTGCTGGGGTTAAAGGTGTGCCCCACCACTCCCAGCTGTACCAATACCTTTTCATCCATTTTGTGTGTAGTGTATTTGCGTGTGTGTGTGTGTGTACATGTGTAAACATATATGCCTATGTATGCAAGTGTGTGCTTGTATGAACATAGAGGCCAGAGGAGGATATCCGGTGTCCTGTCCTATTACTCTCCACTGTATTCCTTTGAGGTAGGATCTCTTACTTCTCCACTGAACCACAAGAGCCCTGTTTCCCATTTCAGCTTCCACACAGACATGTCTGGCTGTTCAGACAGGAGTGTTTCTGCAAAGGAGGACCCAATGAATGCAGAAAACCAACATGTAGCTCTTAAGTGCATTTGGGAGAACTCACTACACAAGGGCTCCCTGTAGGGGGAATCTGTTTCAAAATTACTTCTTTTTGGTGTGCAAATTCTATAGGGCTCAGTTATACTCTGGCTGTGGAATAATTTCCTCTGCAGAGCAGCCACACATGCTCATGTGTGGTTTGAGTTTTTGCTTTGCTGTTATTTTTAAAATAAAATACCTTTATTGTAATGAACTCACAAATAAAATCATCATACAGTTCTGTTACGGTGTCCACTCAAACACGTGCCTACTCCAAAACTCTATACTTCTCAATGAACTTCTGTATGGTTAAAATGGCCATTCTGAAGCCATAGAGATTTGTTCAGAGTTATGCATTTTCACTATCAATTACATTTTTATGCATTTACCCATCATAAAAAGAAAAACATGGTGGAGTTGAATCTTGAAAAATAATTAGTTTAAATCTTTTTTTTTTTTTTGGGTTTTTTTGGTTGTTGTTTAAAGGACAGAATGTAGACAAATGGACACACAATCATGAGCGAGGACTTAACTTTTCATTCAATGTTTATTTAGTTTGAGACGGGGGGGGGGGGGGGGCTTACTCTAAAGTCCAGGCTATTTTCAAATTTATCTTCCTGACTCTGCTTACCAAGTGCTGTAAATAGAAGCCTGTGTCACCATGCCTGACTTCTTTTATATTCTTAAAATGGGTTCCATTTATTACTAATCTACTGATAGGCTTTAATTGTGACCCCAAAGTTTTGTGTGTTAAAGCCTGAGTTCCCAGCTGGTATTCTATTGAACAGTTGAGTGCTCTAAGTTTTTCAGTGGTTTAGTCCATTCATAAGTTCATAGCTGAATGCTCTATGATTAGGAGGCTTTGGGAACGGGCCTTGGAGGTATATCTTGTCCCTATCCCTGCTTGTCCCCCTTTCTGTTTCCTGGTTGCTAGGAAGTAAGCAGCATTGGTCTTCACACACTCCCCGCCATTGCATTTTACCTTATGCAGCCTAAATGCCAGGTGCCCAGCTGGCCATAGAGTGAACTCCTTCAAACTGTAAGTCTAATAAGCCTTCAGCTCTGCTCAGTTCACAGTGGCAAGCTGACACCTTATTAAGTGGTGACATCCTTAGGAATAAGGCCATTATCTTTATTTTATTTAATTTTTTTTGAGGGATCATGTAATACTCACTGATCCAATATCTGACTGTGAAGGTGCTGAACAAATATTGGTTAATAGCACACCTTCTCCAGTTTGGCAAATGCTTTTTTTATTTTATTGTCTCACATTATTATCAAGACAAGTTGTGTTTTTTTTTGGGCCTTGCTCTGTAAATACAAAGGGTCTGAACTAAGTGTTCTCTTAAGTCTCTTCATGAGGCTTTTGTGGCTCAAAGAGATAAGGCACTTCTTCAGACTCTACATGTGACTTAAATGTTTGAAAAGCCCCCCATATATGTGTCAAGACTTTTCTGCTTTTAGCATCTTTTACCTCACAGTTTTAGAGACAGTTGAGGCATAGGGGACATGTGTTGAGTATATAAAGCAATTCAACCTTTTTGCGGCTTGTTAAGAGAAGCCTTAGTTTTTGTTGTGAAATCTTGAGTATTAACACCAACTTGGGATCTGCACATTTGTAGGATTGAATTACACTTACAAACTCTCACAAAAGATCAGTGCAGGTTGTAGTCCCTAGGATCCTGAACGTTTCTGCAGCAGTCAGGGGCTGTGCAGTAGCCTCTGACAGGGGCAATCTGGGGTCACACCACAACTACACTACTGTGTGTTCTATGAAAGGTAAATCTCTTCACTGGGCCATGCCTCTGATTGCTGTGTAGTCAAGAAATAAAGAGCACCATGGACAGTTGTGACATCAACAGGAAGGCTGAAACCCTTCTCAAGCCAGGGACTGCTCCTGAGGCAACTGTAGTACAGCCTCTAGCCTGTGATGGGCTGGGCATGGAGCAGCTAAGGTCTGATTCCATCTGGGAGAGGCACCCATTGTGTCTATGAGGCCTTAGGAATGACTGTTGGCAGCATTTGAGCAGGTGCTCCCAGCTGGGGAGGGTTTACATGAGGAGACAACCAGACAAGAAGCAAGATGGTCTCTAATAGGCTACTCAATGCACAGCTCTGTGTGGTTCAGGTGGAATCCATAGGAGATAGGCATTGCATCTGGATTCCTGCTATGTTTGACCTTGAATCAGGCATTCCAGACAGGGGCGACAATGTGAGCCCTGAAAAGCAAGTTCCCTGGACTCTCCCTGGAATAGTTTTCTCTATAGGGAGTCTCCTGAATGAATTGGGCTTACAGAGCTATAGAAGCCCCAAAGTCCTGTATAAATGTATTTCATTGGACTTTGTTATATAAAATTAAATAAAAAATACTCTATATACATAAAAAAAATAAAAAATAAAATAAAAAAAAAAAACTATACAGAAATGAGCAGGCAGTGACCCCTGGATGTTATTTTGTGTTCCCATAGGTTTTCAGTCCTGGATTTATGGGAAGGAAAATTATAATCCAGATTTGACAGTCTCTCCCTTCAGCAGGAGGAACTAGCCTTTTCGTTTATGTCATTGAGCAATGCCCAACTCCACATATTTTCCACTCAACCCAGCGCCACTGCCAGTCTGGAGGTCTTGCCCCAGGGCTTGTCACTTGGGGAATAAGTCACATGCCCCCTGTTCTTCAGTTCTTGTCCCCATGCTTGAGTCCCTCCTACTTCCTCCCCCTCATTTGTAAACTGAAAACCTTTTCATCTGCTTTGTTTTTAGAAGAAGCCAGAATTGTGCACTTGTAGCTTTTGTTCCTATGAAAATGGTTTCTTTGCAGCCCTGCACAGAGGCTAACAGGCCTCGGAGCTGTAAGGGCAGATAATTGCAGTTTCCAGATCTCTTAGTCCAGCCCCAGCAACAGATGTCTCAATAGTGTCAACTTTTATTTATGTTAGCTTTCATTCCTCCAGCCATCTTGGGGATTCAGTGTGTGTGTGTGTGTGTGTGTGTGTGTGTGTGTGGTTGCACTGTGTGCACACATGTATGTGGAGTTCAGAATCTCTTTTGAGTATCTTCTTCAGTTACTCTCCACCTTATTTGTTAAATTTAAATTTATGTATGTATGTATGAGTATCTTTGTGTGAATATATGCCTGTGAGTGTAGTGCCCTTAGACCTCAGAGGTGTTGGAGCTCCTGGAGATGGGTTAACAAATGGTTGTGAGATGCCCAATGTGGGTTCTGGGAAACTAAGTCAAATCTTCTGTAAGAGCAGTATGTACACTTAAACCCATAGTCCTATCTTCAACACTATTTTAGTTTTTGTTCTAATTTCAGTTTGTTGCTATGATAAGACATTGACCAAAAGCAACCTGGGGAGAAAAGGGTTTTATTTGCTTTACACTTCAGGTTGTAGTCCATTATTGAGGGAGGTGAGAGTCTAAACTAAAGACAGGAGGATGGAAGAATGTTGCTTCTAACTCACCCTTAGGCTGGCTCACAGACTGGCTCAGTCAGTTTTCTTACAAGCTGAAGACCAGCTGCCTAGGGATGGTGCTACCCATAGTTGGCTGTGACGGCTGGCATAATGAATAATAAAGACAGTATCCCACAGATGTACCCTCAGGGGAATCTGATCCAGGCAACTCCTCAATCAAGGCTTTCCTGTCCTGACTCTAGGCTATATCAAGTTGACAGTTAACACTAATTAGGACAAGCTCTTCCAGTGAACCAGGTGCTCACTGATTTGGCTAGACCAGCTGGCCAGCAAGCTCCAGGGATCTGGGTTCCTTGTCTTTCCTGTGCCATTGCGCCTGGGATTGGGGATCCAAACTCAGGTCCTGATGCTTTGGAGCTGAGCTCTTTGCTGATTGAACCATCTCTGTAGTCCAGGGAGTCTTAACTAAGATATAATGATCTCACTGGGTAAAAGATGAGAAGTTACAGAAGAGGACAAAGGGTGGTTTCCAGCCACATCTCATACCTCCTTTATCATGTGGTTTGTTCCTGAATGCCTTTCTCCTGCTTGGCATTGAACTTTAAGCGTGCTCCATCCAGCAGGAACTGATACTGTTGGCTGATCCCACGGCCCTCACTGGACTACCATCCCAACTGAAGGTCTTCAGCTGCGCTTGTGACTTCAGGCTATTTTAGTGCAGCCTGTTTATTCAAAACCTTACCAAAATTGGTTCTGACTAATGGTCCTCTTCAAGTTGGATTGATCTTAGCTTGGATATGTGTTTTCTTTCTTTCCCTCAATTTCTGGATGGCTAATGTTCCAGTGAATGTGATTCAAGTATTCCAGTGCAGTCAGGGATATAAACTATGTCCCTTAGGTAGACAAATAAAGGGTAGACTTCTCTTGAGTTTCCAGACTGACCTTTTCCATCACTGCTGCACACTCTGAAAAACATGGTGCAGAGCTTTAAGCCTGGAGTTAAAAAGGTGAAGAAATTAAAATGCTAGCGTTGAAGGATCCAGGAGACTTTGCTCTCTTTGTTCGCCATTCATTCCTTGGCATTCATTTTTAATTAGGAAGTGAACCCCAGATGGCAGGACTGATCTGGGTGTATTGAGTGACATTGTTTAAATCAGGTTAAATAAGGAAGAAGAATGCTCTGGTGGTGTGGTCTCTGGGTCTCTGGCAAGTTTATAGATTTTGACTTAATACCTTTCGCTGTTTCTTAGGCATCCCCTTGAAACCAACTTACAGTGTAACAGGTTGGAATGGGTGAGGCAATGCCAAAAACATCTTGAAATGTAATCAGAGCAAATTGTGGGGCTGTTGAGATGGCCCAACAGTTGAAACACTTACTGCTCTTGTCAAGGACCTGGGTTCATTCCCCAGCACCCAAATGGTAGCTCAGAGCCACCTGTAACCCCAGTTCCAGGAGATCCAAAATCCTTTTCTGGCCTCTGTGGACACCTGCATTTACATGTTCACAGACAGACATTTTTTTTTTTTTTTTTGGGGCAAGGAAAGGGCATAGACTTAAGTAAAAGATTAAAAAATTTCTGTGTTTCACCCCTTCTGGAAACGTAGTTTTTAAACCAAGTTTGAAAATATTCCATGTCTGCCCACTATCAGTGATGCCATTCATAACCAGTCAGCATCACCCACAGGGAATGGCTGGGTCAGAGAGAGAGGAAAACGGGGCCTTATAGTCTATGACTTCTCGGTAAGCCAATGCCCCTTCCCGTGGCCTAATACTATTGTAGTTTCCTTGGTACATGTTTGTATATTTTTTAAATACATTAAATTAAGATTTGAATTTCAAATTGAACTTCTTTTACCATTTTATTTATAAGAAATATATGCTTTAAAATGTTTATACTTGAAAATAAAATCAAGATAAACTCACAATTTCTTAAATGTCCTGTACATTTCCTAATAGTCATATACGACCTTGAAAATGCATGAAATTTTTGTCAAACCATTTGCATTATAAAATTTCCTGGCACAAGGTCTGGAGAGTGATCAGCAGTTAAGACCATTGGCTACTTTAGCAGAAACCTGGGTTCAGTTCTTAGCCCCCACATGATAGCTGACAAACACCCAGAACTCATTTTAGCGATCAAACTCCTTCTTCTGACCTCCTTGGGCACCTGGTACACATATATTCATAGAGGTAAACACTTGTGCATACAAAAGTCTATAAAAAATTGCTGGGCACAGAAGGTTGGTTAGTGACTCAATTTTTATTGATTGTTTAGCTTATAGCTTTTAGTTTTGCCAGTTTTATTGAAACCTAACTGACAAGTATACATGTTCAAACACATGTTCACACACAGGTGTATTGAGTGTAAAATGAGATTCTCTCATATCATTATGAAGTGATGGCTATAATCAATGTAGTTAATACAGCCATTACCCACATAGTGTATGTACGTGTGTATATGTAAGTATGTATAGTAAGGATACTTTAGGTTTCTTTAAAACAAAGTTCAAGTATACCATATAGTAGTGCTAACATGATGTACATTAGTAACAATACCTAATGCAAGAACAACCCAGGCCTCTAAGAATGGGACAGTGAATAAAGAAAATGTGGGCTGTATATAAAATAGAGTCTGTTCAGTCTTAAAACAGAACAAAATCCTGTCACTTCTTACAGTATAGATGAACCTGGAGGACATCATGCTGATGAAATGAGCCAGGCACTGAGAGATGACACTGTGCAATCTTATGTCCGTACAGAATCTAAAACTCATACAAGCAGAGTAAATGTGTTTGCGGGGCATAAGGGTGGTGGTGAGTTGGGAGACATTGGCCAAATGGTATAAAGTGAGTTTAGCAGATATACCAACTCTTTGTGGACTGAGAGAGAAGTCTAAGTGACAGAGAGCAGCTGCTGCGGGTTCCCCAGTGAGGCCCTGGGATTGGTTCTCACTGAGGCAGCAAGACCAGGGAAGAACTTGGAGAGCCTGGGACTCTGCTTGGTTTGAGCTAGCTTATCACTCTTCTAACAATGCACTTAGCAGCATCTCTCCTCCCAAACCTGTGTGTACTGTGCACACATTACATACTCCTCTCTAAGCAACACATCCTAGCAACCTTGGGCTGGGCTATGTGTACACTCTCAAAAAACTGAGGCAGGACTCTCTTCCTCTAGCAACAGACGTAGACAGCTTCTAATCAGATATGTTCCCAAATGTATGT
The DNA here is from genome assembly GCF_943737965.1 of Phodopus roborovskii. Taxonomy (NCBI): domain Eukaryota; kingdom Metazoa; phylum Chordata; class Mammalia; order Rodentia; family Cricetidae; genus Phodopus; species Phodopus roborovskii. Next base: position 10,496 of record NW_026125220.1, on the reverse strand, counting down.
CGTAGAAAAATGGAGGGGGGTGGTTCTGTTTCTCCTGGGTCTAGGCCAGCTTGGCTCAGTGACTGGAAGATGTCATGGCATTAGAACATAGCAAACAGGAAGGCAGAGAAGGAATTAAATGAAGTCCAGAAGAATGCATCTTTCTTCTCCTTCATTCATGTGTTGCTTATGAAACTAACTCCGTAGGTCTGGGCCTTTAAAGAGTCTCTACCATTTCAGCAGGTAGGTGGCTGGGAGAGGAGATACCTCATGGGCCTGTAATTCTCAGGCTTTCCTGAGTAGGATACTGAGCTTTACCCTTTGTCCAAGTTCCTAGAGTTCCTCTGAAGTTGTCCTGGAGAAAGGAAGGGGTTCATCGGTTTGGCCGGTGCTACTGGTTCTTCTCTATTCTTTCATTCCTTCTGCTTTGGCCTCAGAGTTTATCTTTGCCATCTATGTTAGTTACCTGTAGATGGGACAAGATACCTGATATGAAACACTGTAAAGGAGGAAGGGTTTCTTTTAGCTTATAGTTGAGAAGTATGATACATCATGGAGGGAAAGGCATGGGAACTGGAGAATAAGATGGCTCCATCCACAATCAGAGCAGAGAGAGATGGATGCTGGTTCTTCACAGTTTTCTCCTTTTTCTTCAGTGCAGGACCCCAGTCCATGGGATGGTGGCACACATAGGTTCAGAGGGTCTTCAGTCTCTAAGTCCCCTTCACAGATATGCCCAGATGTGTATTCCCAAAGTAAGTATTAGCTTCAAGTTGGCAAGAATCCCAGCATAGCATCCCATTTTCCAAGCTGGCACATAGTAGGGGCCGCTGGCTTTGGAGCTGTGTGGCATACTTTCTGTGACTGACTGAAAGCTTCCTTTTTTTTTTTTTGCCAAGCCACCTCTTTTCCACCCTTCTGTCTGTCTGAGGGATTGTCCTCTCCTTTAACTGATTCACATTGCAGGAAGATGCACAAGCCCTAGCTAATTCCATGAAGGAGTGAGATTCACTCCTGGATCCAGCCATTTGTTTTTCTCAGGGTCTTAAGTGCTAAAAAGGCATGCTGTGCCAGATGTCAACCACCAATTTTAATGTGTGTGTGTGTGTGTGTGGTTAAAGAAAAAAGCCTAACAAAAATCTAAAGAAAAAAACCTGATAAAATTTTCTTTCAGTTTAGACATAACATTTCACAGTGTTACTGTGAGTCTCATGGCCTTATCCTTAGGGTAGTGGGGGGTTTCTGTCTCCACTGGGCAGAAATCATCTTCAATTGTAGTCATTCTGTAATTCTGTATTCTGGTTTTCATCTTTTATTTCATTAAACAATTTAGTAAACACACACACACACACACACACACACACACACACACAAAGATCCTTCCCTGTTTGGTGTTATCTTCTTTCAGATATAAATGTATCCTGGGGCTATACTTAGGACTCACTGTGAAGTAGTGGGGTCACAGCAGGAGGCTGGCCATTAGCAAAGACAAATGCAGGCATTTTCTTGCTTGTCCACTAGCTGTCCTAAGAGAGGTTGTAAAAATATAGACAGGGAAAGAAAAGCTTTTTGCATTGTCATAAAATACCCACTTAAAATTACCTTTTTTGTTGGTTTCCTTTGTTTTGGGATGGGTTCTCCCTGTGTAGCACAGGCTGACCTAAAATTCTTGATCCAGGTATGCATCACACTTGGCTAAAATTTACTATTTTAAAAGGTTTTCCTTTATTTTGTGTGTTGCTGACATGCATTCTATGTGCCACATTCATGCAATGCTTTTGGGGGCCAGAAGAGAGCATCAGATTCCCTGGAAATAGAGTTAGACAGTTGTGAGCTGGGAATTGAATTTGGGTCCTCTGGAAGAGCAACTGGTGCTCTTAGCCCTAGAGTCATCTTTACTAGACACCTAAAACTTACTACTTGCACAGTTCATTAGTGTTCAGTGTATTCACATTGTTGTGTATTAGATGTCTGGACCCATGTGAGGTTGGACTCCCATGCTTGTTTACCATTGTGTAACAGGCATGGAGGGGTATCAATCTGTGCCTACATGGGTTTCAGTCAGTGGCTTTGAAACTTCTACTAATCCCTCCCACCTCCTCTGGAGGCTCTGGTCACAGGTCTACTGCTGCTGCTGGCAATGTCAGGCATTCTGGCAGACTGTCAGGGGACAGATTTCAGTGCAGAAAGGCCTTCTGGAACCTTACAAATAATGGCTGCAGCTCACAGCCCATGAGCCACACATGGCTTCTTCTGGCAGAGTCTCAGTCTGGCAAACTTGTCAGTCCAGGTGGAACAGAACCCTGAGCTGGCCCAGCTGCCTTCCTCACGGGTGTTTGGGGAGGCTCAAGTGTGATTAAGCTACTTACTGTCTTTGTAGGCTTTAGAAAAATCATAAATAAATGGAAGAACACCAGGAGAAGGGTAAGGGGTTGAGGAAGAGATGTAGATGTAGTCTTCAAGGTCATTACTAGGTGGCGCATCATTAGACAGTGGGAAGTGAGCAGCCTTGGAGGAATATAGGGCTGGCAGACAGAGGACAACATCAGTGTGTGTGTGTGTGTGGGGGGGGGTGTGGGGGGGCTAGAGATGGAGTAGAGAGTGGGGGGGCAGGAAACAGCCAAGGGAGAGCTGAGGGCTGGGGCTGCTGCAGGGTCTGGAGAGTGACCTCAGGACTGGGCTTCATGCTGCCGCCACTGGGGAATCATTTCAGAGCTTCGAGTTGAGTTGAGAGATAGTGAATTCCAATTTTCCCTTTTAGAAAGCTCCTGTGGCTGCTGGGTTGAGTCTAGACTGGAGCAAAAAGGCAGCTGGAATCTGCTGCTGTCTGTACCTGGCAGTGGCAGGTGGAGGAGCCCCTGTAGAGCATCGGATTTCTGGGGTGCCCTGTATCTAGCCAGCAGGGTTACCCGTGCTTTAGATGCAGGCTGAAAAAGAAGAGGAGGAAGGGGTCACCCTAGGTCCCTGGCAGGTATGGTGTTTCCAGCCTTGCAGCTGGAGAAGGAAGAAAGGGTGTGTGTGTGTGGGAGGGGGGGTGGGCACAGCTGCTACAGTTAGATGGCTCTGTTGGTAGGGGTGAGTGTGGGGTTTGCATAGAGGTCTGAACTGGTAATGGAACACATTGGCAGAGAAGTGAGTTTCTTACTGTGGTCTACATGGGATCTTTCCGTCCAGACCTGGTCCTTTTAGCTGCTTGTCAAAACACTATGAACTGGGTAGTCTATGAAACAATTGATTTCTCAGCCTTCTTCAGGATTTCTAGTCCAAGGTCAAGGGACCTATAGATTTGGTGTCTGATAATTGCTGTTCCCTAATTCATAGACAACACCTTTTTCCTGTGACTTCACATGGTGGAAGGGTCTTTCAAGAGCCCTTTAAAATGTTTAATTATGTTTGTACATATATCTATGTATCTATGCATCTATGTGTTCATCTATCATCTATCTGTCTATCATCTATCTATATCTATCTATCTATCTATCTATCTATCTATCTATCTATCTATCTATCTATCATCATGTGTGTGTGGGGGTAGGTGATATGCACACATGAGTGCAATTGCCTGTGGTGGCCAGAGGAGGGCATCAGATCCTCATGAAGCTGGAAGTTATAGGCAATAACGAGTCACTTAATGGGGATGCTGGGAACTAAACTTGGGTCCTTTGCAAGAGCAGCTTAACTCTTAACTGTTAAGCCATCTCTCCATGAAGTCCTTTAAAAATTTTAATTTGAGAAAGTATTAAACCTATTATTACAGGCTCTGTAATAATTAGATCCTTAGGATCTGGTTACCTCCCTGAGCTCTCAGTTTTTTAATTCAGTCTTCATGGGAGTCAGTATTTGGACTAATGAATTCATGATACAGCACATGGAAGATTGCTTTGCATTAGGACCGAATGGAGGAAGCTTACAAGACAAAGATGGATGATGTTTGCTAAAGTAAGGCAACAGCAATTAAATAATGACATCCAGATATCAACGACACTTTGCACTTTATATGTCTTAACAGAGAAGTTATAAGTATGTAGTATGGACCTTACTGCTGTGATTACTATTGATTGTCAACTCAGCAGGATCAAGAATCACTCAGAAGACAAGCTTCTGTGTGTGTCTGTGAGGGACTTTCTTGATTGGGTTAAGTTGGAAGAACCACCCCGAAATGTGGGTGGTCCTGTGGGTTGGGGTCTTGGATTGAATGAAGAGAGATATGAGGTGTGCACTGGAATTCATCTCTCTCTGCTCCCTCATGGTGCCTGTAATGTGGCCAGGTGCTTAAGCTCCTGCCACAATGCCTTTCCCTCCATCATGGACCTTTCTTTCCTTCAGTTTTGTTGTCAGATATTTCGTTACAACACTGAGCAAGAGTAACTCACACACCCACATATGGTTCCTTGCTTATTAGAGTGTTATGGGGTTCATTAGTTAGTTTTCTTGTTGCTGTGACAAGAAGCCATACAAAAGCAAATTAAGAGAGGAGAGGATGATTTAGCCTATAGCTCAGAGGACACAGTCCATCATGTTGGGGAGACATGGAGGTCTGTGGCAACCCAACCTGCTCACATATTGTGGATCAGGAAGCAAGAGACTAGGGCAGAACTGGGGGATTGGACCTGCCTACAACCCACAAGACCTGCCTTCCAATGATTCACTTCCTCTGTGCAGGCCCACTTCCTAAAGCCTTCCAAACTGGGACTAACTGGGACCCAGTGTTCAGACACATAAGCCTGTGTGTGTGTGTGTGTGTGTGTGTGTGTGTGTGTGTGTGTGTGTGTGTGTGTGTTGGAATTGGTAGTGACATTTTATATTTAAATGATAGCACATAGTCTCCCTTCCCTGTCTTCCGGGCTCCTCATAACAATTGTATAGTTGCTTGCTTGTGTCACAACTTAGGGATGCTCAGCAATTCTAGGTTCAGGTGGGTGACTTGCATCTCTGAGGTTCTGTTCCAAGCCCATGGAGATTCTGGCTTGTGGCAGTATCATGGAACCCCAGCACTACTTGGAAGCACTTCCTGCGAGGCCTGTAATGGCTGTCCTTTAGGAGTGCACACAGACTTTTCCTCTTTCTTGGTGGTGGTTCTTCAGACTGTCAGAGACTAGACCCTCATGTCTTCAATCTTTGGGGTATTAGAAAACCTCTGTTTTCATCATGGAGCTGGTTTACATCATATCTGTGCATATGGGACCTAAGGTCTGTTTTTCTGAACCTATTGCTTTGTTATTGCAGTTACAGTATTTCAGTGAAAATATTATTTGATAGTATTTATCATTTTAAAATGAAGTTTCTACATAAAATAAATGTTTAAAGAAAAGGGATACATTCCTGCCCTAAGGTTTGGGCTGTGGTCGACTGTGAGAGCACCCCCTGGTTGGACATGGCCCAAAGCTCTCTCCCCAGGCCTGAAGTTGGGGCACTTGCTGGCACACACAGGTCCAAGGCCTCCCTCCCTAGGACTGAATTTACTATTCCTCTACTTTCCTCTGTGGGGGTGATTAGAATAAAGCTTTTTTACAACCCTTAAACTTTAGTGAAAGCAGACTAAGGATCTGATTCTAGAACATTCTTTAGTGCAGTGTTTTGCCCACATTTAACATTCTCTTAGGCTGTTTCAGAAGTCTATGGATACCTCTGTCTGAAGTTGTGGGGGAAGGGGTCTTAGGATCCCGGTGGTGAGGCCATGGCTGCTGCAGGAAGAAGAGCCTTAAACATAGGGACCTCTTCCTGCCCAGGTCTGAACTGGTTGAGAGAACAAGATGGAGTGGGAGGTCAGGATGGCTTGGCTTGGCTGGACGATATTGTGTGAAGTCAGCCAGCACCAGCCCTTGAGGAGAAGTCTGTTAATTGAATTCCTGGAATGGGGTTGATTTACTGCAGAGGCCCCAGTAGACCCCTCCCAGGAGGCGGGCCTGGAGCTGGGTGGTGTTCAGAGTGAAGCCATAGGTTTCCAAACTCCAGGCCTGGCCAGTTCAGAGCTGAGCAGGTCCCAGGGTTCTGTCTCCTCCCTGGGAAGGAGTCTGAATAATCAGGCTGTCCTGGCTTCATGGAAGACAGAGGCGTTTTTTTCCTGTGGTTGTTAGAGGGGGAGCTACTCATTTCTGTTCTATGCGTTTTTTTTCAACCTGTGGGCCCAGATCCCTTTGGAATTGAACAACCCTTTCTTTTTTTTCTTTTTTTAAAATTTAAATATATTTTAATATTCTTATATATTGATCTCAGTTCACCCTCCCTCTCCCTCCTCCCTCCCTTCCTCCCTCCCTTTCTTCCTACCTCCCTCCCTTCTTCTCTTTCTCACTTCCCCTTCCTTCCCTCCCTCCTCCCTTTCATGACCCTCCTTCTCCCCACCCTGTCCCATTCCCCACCCACCCACAGAAGGGTGAGGCCTTCCAGGAAGGATCATCAAAATCTGTAAAGTCATTTAGAGTAGGGTCTAGGCCCTCCCTTCTATCTCTAAGTCAGCCAGTATCCCTCCATGAAAAATGTGCTCCCTAAGAATTTTTGTGCAGCAGAGATACATCCTGGTTCTACTGTCTAGGGTCCTTTAGACTGCCCAGGCCTTCTAGCAGAGACCCAGGTTTAGGGGGTCTGAGTTGGTCCAATGCTGGTTTCCCAGCTATCAGTCTGGGGGTTCATTATCTTCCCCTTGTTCAGGTTAGCTGTCTCTGTGGGTTCCTGTAGCCTGGTCTTGACCCTTTTCTTATTACTTCTCTCTCTCTGTAGCTGGATTACAGGAGTTAGGCTCAGTGTTTAGCTGTGGTGTCTGCTTCTGCTTCTAACAGCTACTACATGAAGGTTCTAGGATGGCATATAAGTTAGTTATCAATCTCATTATTAGGGAAGGACATTTAAAGTAGCCTTTCCACTGTTGCTCAGATTGTTAGTTGGGGGTCATCCTTGTAGGTCTCTGGACATTTCTCTATAGTCAGTTTTCTCTTCAAACCTATAATGGCTCCTTCTATTATGGTATCTCTCCTTTTTACTCTCCTCTATTTGTTCCTAGAATCAATCTTTGTGGTCCCACTGTTCTCCTCTCCTTCCCCTTCTCTTTCTCCTAACTCCCTCTCCACTCACTGCTCCCCCTCCCTGTCCCTTTCCCCCTTCGCGAGGGGCCTTGTAAGAATCTCTTGGGTTCCTCCTTATATCCTAGTTCCTAGGTGGTGTGGATGATAGGCATGTGATCCTTTGCTCTATGTCTAAAATCCATAAATGAGTGAGTCCATACTATGTTCCTCTTTTTGTGACTGGGTTACCTCATTCAGGATGGTTTCTTCAAGTTCCATCCTTTTGCCTTGTGAATTTCCATTCCATTGGTTTTTTCCCTGACAAGTAGTATTCCATTGTGTAAATGTACCACATTTTCTTTATCCATCCTTTAGTTGAGGGGAATCTAGGTTGCTTCCAGGTTCTTCTCATACAAATAATGCTGCTATGAACATAGTTGAACAAATGTTTTTGTTGCATGGATGTGTCATTTGGGTATATGGCGAAGAGTGGAATTGCTGGGTCCTGTGGTAGACTGATTCCCATTTTCCTGAGGAAACTGATCTCCAAACTGGCTGCCAGGGTTTCCTCCCACCAGCGGTGGAGGAGGGTTCCCCTTTTCCACATCCACTTCAGCACAAGCTGTCATTAATGTTCCTGATTTTAGCCATTCTAACAGGGGTAAGATGATATCTCAGAGTTGTTTCAACTTGCATTTCCCTGATGGCTAAGGAGAGCAACCCTTTCATAGGGTCCCCTATTAGGTATCCTGCATATGAGATGTTTACATTATGGTTAATAATATAAAAATTAATTATGAAGTAGCAATGGAATAACTTTATGGTTGGAGGTCAGTACAAACAGAGGAACCATATTAAAGGGTCATAGCATTAGGAAGATTGGGAACCATTGTTCTATGGGTGACATACTTTAACAGACACATAGAGGTGGGTTTAATTCTGAATGGCAACTTGTGGTTTCGGCTCTGTCTGTATGTATGGTAGAATATCCAGGGGAAAATTAAATGTTATGTTACATGTGTATATAAAGCATATAAATATTTCATAACACTATATTATAAAACAGACATGTATGATAATACAAATTTATATTAACATTACACATTGTTTCATAACATACAGTGAGATTGTGTGTGTATGTATGTGTCTCTGTACATGGCAAGAGGTGGGTGACAGTGTTTTCAGTTTTCTACACCTTAGTTTTTGGGATAATTCTGTCACTGAACTTGAAGTTCATCCCTTGGTGAGACTGACTGGTCAGGGAACCCCAAGTACCTGCCTATCTCTGTTGTCTATAGGGACTGTGGTTGATGCTGCTGCACTTAGCATGTGGCTGGGAATCAGACCAGAGGTCTGCATGCCTAAGTGGAAAGCACTTTATCAGCATGAGCCACTCTCTAGCTCCTTAACCTGTATTTTGAAAGAATTTTAGACAACCAGAGGATGAACCTAAAACAAAAGCATGGGGAAACACATATCCACTTACTGTTTTGTTTTCTTTTGAGACAGAGTAGTTCATACTGTAGCCCAGGTGGCCTAGAGCTCACTATTGTAGCCCAGGCTTAGCCTCCCAAGAGCTGGAATTACAAGTGCCAGCTACCATGCCTGGCTAACTTGACAGATTTTAAATTGAGAAATTGAATCTGCACAGACAGAAAAAGGCCAGCAAAAGCGCGGTGCATGCTAAGCAAGTGTTCATCCCAGCTACTACCCATTCCATTCCTCCCTGCTTGAAAAATTGGTGAAGAGTCTGTGCTAAATTCAAACAGGGATCCCATCAACAAGCGATTGCCTTGAAAAGGAAGTTTTGTTTTCTGTGTTGATTTCCCCCTGAGGGTGTCATCTATATGTTTTGGAAAATTTAAAAGCAAGGCTGACTCTTTGTATGTATGTCCTGAAGCCCACCAGTATGCAGAGATGACTGGTTTCTGTGGAGCACCTTTTTGTCAGGGGCCCCTGCCCAGGAGAAGCATCTGTGACCCGTGGGTGGAATGTGGGTGGCATCTCCTCCCAGCAGCATCCTGTAGCAGGGATGTGGTGCAGTTGATTTGGAACTGAAGCAAAACCATTTGCTAAGTGGGTGGAGGAGATGGAGTTAACTGGTTACAGTCCTGTGATGGGTAGTTTCTGGGAATGATTATTTCAGAGGGGTTTGTGCCTTAAATGTCATCTTGGTGGTATTCAGCAATGTTTTCTGAACATGTTACCTGGCTTTAAACACCAAGACAGTTTCCCAAATCACAGGTCTCTAACTGGATCCCTAAGACAGATGCTTGGCTGATGTGGTGCTGTCAGCTGTATCTCCTTTGCTTATTGGAGAATTCAGATGTTCCTGTTGTGCGTTTGACTAAGCTGTATGACCTGTGCTGTGGGGCTATAGAAGAGAATTTTCTCAACTTCTGACCCCTGAGGTTCTCCCACACCGAATGATATATACACTTTCACATGAACAAACAGATACTTAGCCCAGATAGTACATCAGTGACTGGATTCTACCCAAGTCTAGGCTGGTGAACCAATGAGTTGTTGGACTTATTTATGGAACATGCATAAGGGTCACTTACGGGAATGTTGGTGACGTCAAAGCAGCTATACTGCATAAAAGACTCCCCCACTCCCAGCATGGATAATGACTTCCCTATAGGTGCACAGATGGAGTCCCCCCTTCAATTAACCTGTGCCCTCTGTCGAAGCTTCTCTCAAGATCCCTATACCATGAGCAGCTGGGGCAGAATTATATTCATCTGGGTGGGGTGGGCATAGGAAGTGGTAGCAGAGATCTATGAGGTCTAATGCCCATCCCTACACTCGGCTTCTGTGGGAGAACATCAACAGACTGGATCCTGAGGGTCTCTAGTGGGCAGTTCCAGCTGTTCTGAGGAGGACAGTGGTGGCTTTTGCTTGGAAGAACAGTGTCCTATAAGCATGTATCAGAATCTCCTGAAGGACTAAGTGCAAATTAAATGCAAATTGCCCTGGCCCCAGAGTTTCTCATCAGATGGGATCTCAAGACAGATATTTCTAGCACCTTTTCAGATGGCAATGCTCTCTGGACCAGTGCTCGAGGCAAAGCTGCAAATCCAGCTCAGATAGCTGCTGAGCTGCTACCCACCCAGGTAACCAGTGTTCCTGGTGTGTCTGTGTCACTCACCTTTGTTCTCACCCTTGAGTGCTTATGGTCTCAATCCTCTAATTGTGGGTTAAACCATTCTGAGGGGAAATTGAGGCCTAGGTGCTTCCACTGAACTGGTCTCTGTACTAAAATGTTTTTGTAGTGGTTGTTTAACCCACAGACCCCTGAGGTCAGTTTTGATGGTCTTTTATGTGGACTTTCTTGAATCGACTGATGTGCACAAGGGCAAATGTAGGCTGAGTCAAGCTTGCAGCTTCAGATGCTAGTTGGGTTGAGTGTGAAAATGCTTGGGGGGAGACGAAACATGTGCACTTATATTTGGTAAATGTTCTCATGTTTTGTGTCAGGCTATTAGGGAGGAAAGAACACGTAGGGAGATGTTTCAA